>NW_019154105.1:45191761-45192808 GCF_002288905.1 Enhydra lutris kenyoni | reverse complement strand
CTCCTCGCTCATGCTCTCTCTCACTGTCTCTCTCTCTCTCTCTCAAATAAATAAATAAAATGTTAAAAAAAAAGAATTATGTAGTGTCCTTCTGTATCTCTGACTACAGTCTTTAGTTTAAAATCTAATTTATCTGATATGAGAATCACTACCCTGGCCTTCTTTTGAGGCCCATTGGCATGAAAGATGCTTCTCTATCCCTTCACTTTCAGTCTGGGTGTATCCATTGGATCAAAATGGGTGTCTTGTAGACAACATATGGATGTGTCCTGTTGTTTTATCCAATCTGCAAACCTGTGTCATTTTATGGGCACATTTAGGCCATTCACATTGAGAGTGATTATTGTAAGATACGTTTTTATTGACATCGTGCTACTTTTGATGTCTTTCTTTCTGTAGTTGTCTCTATATTTCTGTTCAATGATATTCTTAGGACTTTTCCTCTTTTATAGAACTCCCCTTAAGATTTCCTGAAGTGTTGGCTTAGTGGTCGCATAGTCTTTTAAGCCTTGCCAGTCTTGGAAACTCTATTTCTCCATCCATTTTGAATGTCAGGCTTGCTGGATAAAGTATTCTTGGCCACATGTTCTCATTTAGTGCCCTGAATATATCTTGTCAGCCCTTTCTGGCTTGCCAGGTTTCTGTGAACAGGTCTGACGTTATTCTGATGGGCTTTCCTCTGTACGTAAGTAGCTTCTTTGTCCTAGCTGCCCTCAAGAGGGCCTGCCTACAATTATAATTCTTCATTCTTGCTATTAGGTGTCTTGAGGACTTTTGAGAATCTATAATCTTGGGGGAGACCATTCTGCCTCTAGTACATGAATGCTGGTTCCATTCGCTAGATTGGGAAAATTTTCATGGAGAACTTGTTCCACTATATCTTCTAGACTTCTTTCTTTCTCCTCCCCTTCAGGGATTCCAATAATTCTGACATTGGAATGTTTCATGGCATCATTTATTTCCCTGATTCTGTTTTCGTGGCTTCTAAGCTGTTTGTTCCAGGCTTCCTCCTGATCCTTTCTCTCTATCTGTTTGTCCTCCAAATCA
>NW_019154105.1:45070845-45191661 GCF_002288905.1 Enhydra lutris kenyoni | reverse complement strand
TCTAGACTTCTTTCTTTCTCCTCCCCTTCAGGGATTCCAATAATTCTGACATTGGAATGTTTCATGGCATCATTTATTTCCCTGATTCTGTTTTCGTGGCTTCTAAGCTGTTTGTTCCAGGCTTCCTCCTGATCCTTTCTCTCTATCTGTTTGTCCTCCAGATCACTAATTCTATTTTCTGTCTCAGTTACCTTAGTTTTTAGAGAATTTAGATTAGATTGGAACTCATTGAGAGCATTGTGAACATCATCCCTGGTAGCTTTCAGTTCTGCCCTAGTCAATTTCATTTGGTCATCCAGGACTTTCTCCAACCTAGCTATTGCCTGGATAATTGTTAGCCTGAATTCCCTTTCTGACACATTGTCTATGTCGATAGCCATTAGCTCTGTTGCAGAAGGCCCATCCTCTGAATTTTTCTTCTCTTGGGCATTCCTCCTCCTAGTCATTTTGGTGAGAGTTGGCTGAACAGATGTAGCTGAATGTATCAACCATGGTGCAGTCAAGGTGCACCCTGGAATGCTTCTGAGCAATCAGGAGTCCCCACCCAAATGAGAAGAAAAAGAAAAGAAAAAGAAAAAAAGAGAGAGAGAGAGAGACAGGAAAAAAAGGGAAGATAAAAGAGAAGGCTCAGCCCAAGTGGGCCCCAGGGTAAGATTTATGAATTATACAAACAAAAACAGACAAACAAAAAGACTGATAAAAGTATATGACAAAAGAAAAAAAAATATATATATATAAGAAAAAAAAAAAAAAGAACCTCATCAAAAAGAACCCCAAGTATAAGATTTATATATTATCAGGACAAACATAAATACACAGAAACACTGGCAGAAGAAAAAGATGGGAGAGTGGTTATAAATTCTCAGTGTGGGCAAGGAAGGTTATTTTGATTCTTCCTGGATGTATCTTGATATCTTTGTTAAAGGACTCAACTTTCCTAAGATACAGGGGATTAAAAATTGGTTTACCTATAGGGGTAGCATTGATTGGGGAAAGGGGATTACCTTGAAGTTTAACTCTATATGAATATTAAAAAATAAAAATAAAAGTGAATAAATTAAACTAAACTAAGCTAAATTAAAAAAAAATTAAAAAATAGAAAAGCAAAAGAAAAACAAGGGTATATGTATCAAAAAGTTCAGGTTAAAAGGTTATTATGGAATTTGATGTAGTGGACATCTCACTGTGATGGTAAATAGGTTAAAAAATTATCTATATATATTAAAAAAAAGAGAATGAGTATAGTGGGAATGAATTAAAAATAAAAGTTGTATCTATGAAGTAGTGGTGGTTGTTCTCTTGTCTTCTTTTTTTTTTTTTCCCCCTGGTTGGTTTTTTGGGGGAGTGGCCTGCCACGTGAGTTTCAGGCAATGTTCCCTGAGTTAAGTCCTCCCACCCCCCTCAAGGGGTTGGGCTCTGAGGAAACCGGTTTTTCAGGCTTTTGTTCTCTGGAGGTTTTTATGTTTGTTTGTTCGTTTATTTTCCCTCTTGTCTTGACAGCTTTTGATGGTTTTTGGAGGTTTAGAAGAAAGCAAACTGCACCCCAACCTCCCTCTCAGAGAGAAGCCTCAGTCTATCCCCTCTGGGTGCTGCGAAGCACATAAGTTCCCCCTCAGCCACTGGCAGCGTTTGGAGTTGCGGTCCCTGGAGACACAGGAACTCCTGCTTGTACCCAAAACCACAACAGCGGCGGCCATCTGGCAGCTCTGGACCACCAGAGAGGTTCCAAGCAGCGATCGCACACTGCAATTTTCCCACTGGCCTGGGCTGGGAGTGCCTGGTCTTTCCAGGTCCAAGAGCACCTGGCTGGTGCCTGTGTGCACCTCTCTCAGGAGAGGGTGTGGGACACACGCGTCTCAGGCTTTGATAGCACGGCACAGCACTTGCATGAAGAGTGCAAAAAGGCTGTGCTTCTGCCAGCTGGCGAGGCTCCCAGCCCCTCACAGAAGCCGGATCCCACACACTCTCAGGCGCGCTGGCGGCTCAGAGACCAAGACCTGGTTTCTCCGCCATACTCTTTCTGGCTCAGCACCAGGGGTGGCTGTCCTGGGCCCGGGGATTAAGCCCCTGTCCCTAACTGTCCCGATTCCCGCAATTTCCCCCCGTGATCCTTTGCTCTCTTTGAGTGCTTTCAACCAGACTCCAAGTTAATGCTGGTCCCCAGACACAGGGCACTCTTGTATTGGGGTATTACTTTCCAGTTGGTCACCTCTGGTGGCTCCCTCCCCCTTCTGTTTATCTTCTGATATCAGTCCGATGTTCCCACTCCGCTTTACCTGCCCACTGGCGTCTTCTGTCCCTGTAGAGATCCAGACGTGTATAATTCTGATCTCAGGCTGATTTCATGGGTGATCAGAGATCTTTGGTAGGTAATCAGCTCACTTTAGGGTACAGGTTGAAACAGCGCCTCCTCTTACTTCCCTGCCATCTTGTCTCCCCCTACATTACATTTTCTAAAAACACTGTCAAAATACTACATATGGTGAATAATAATAATAATAGTAGTAATAAAATTTTAAAATAATTGTTATTTGAATTAATTTTCAACTAAATAAATGAATTAATTAGAAAATGTTAGCTTTTCAAGTATTTTTACCTGAAATCTTGCTTCAGATTCTCTGTCTCAGAATACTTTATTTGGTCTGGCCCTCTGTCACTTTCTTTGTCTCTCTAACTTAATTATCTAGAGGATGGAAACAGCATTTTCTTTTTCTTCTTCTTCTTCTTCTTCTTATTTAACGTATTTACTATATTCTTAGGGTTTTTTAAAAGTTTTTGTTTATTTATTTATTTGAGGGGAGGAGGGGCAGAGGGAGAGAAAATATCCCCCCGGGATCTGTGTTGAGTACAGAGCATGATAAAGGGCTCTATCTCACACCCTGAGATCAGGACCTGAGCGGAAATTAAGAGTCAGATAATTAGCCAACTGAGCCACCCAGGTGCCTCTGATGTAGTTTTTTTTTTTTTTTTCAAAGATTTTATTTATTTGACAGATCACAAGCAGGAAGAGCAGCAGGCAGAGAGAGGAGGAAGCAGGCTCCCTGCTGAGCAGAGATTCTGATGCGGGGCTCGATCCCAGAACCCTGGGATCATGACCTGAGCTGAAGGCAGAGGCTTAACCCACTGAGCCACCCAGGTGCCCCTCTGATGTAGTTTTTAATATGAATGTGGATCAGATCAATTTTTTGTATTTTCATACACTAAAGGTTCCTGAATTTATTCATAATTTACAGATATACATCTTTTTCATTCATTTATTCATTCTGTTATTCACTAATTTATTCAAGAAATAATTGAACAGCTACTATATAGGAAGTGGTGGGAGGCATCCCCCAACAGTGTAGGGCAAAATGAGATATACTTAACATGAGGTGATTAATTGTTCAAAAGACCATGGTTGACCTGAGAGGCTAGGGCTTATTACTTTGACTGACAAAGGAAAGTTAAAAGGGGCCTTGGAAACAGTCCTATTGTACTCAAAGTTGATAGGGGTATAGAGGCTAAAACTGTTGAGGATAGCTGTGGGTTTTAGAAAAATGGGGGCAAAGTTCTGATTTGAGAGCCTCTCCCATTAATCCTAAAAATGTCAATTTTTTTCACCACATCCTTTTTGACAAAACTAGTCAACAAGCTAGAATTATTCTATTTAATTCTTTAAATCACATTAATGGAGTTTTCTTTACAAGAAGTAAGATTTACAAACTGAAACCTTGGGTAAATTACTCAACATTTCTAGACTTCAGTTTTTTTGCTTTAAACTGGGTGTAATCATATTGCATAGTCTCTTAGCTTCATATATTTGTTGTGTGGTTTATATGAATTAATTCATGGAAACACCTAGAACATTTCCTAATGTTGAAAGTGCATGCTCAAAAATATTAAGTACCACTACCTTAGTATTAAAATAATAAAGTAGAGATGAGGAGGTGGTTGCTAGTCTCTTGTCTTTTTTTTCCCCCCTAGAGATGTGCTTATCCTTTTTGTTTATTTTATATTTCTTTAGGTACATATATGCATCCATAGTCTACTCTCATTATTGCATGATAAGTACCTTATTTTTTTTTTTTTGGTACTCAACAAAACCCTCTACAGTACAATTTTCAATATGTTGCTGACTTATTAACAATCTTTATGTGTTCTTTTTATCATGGAATGCTCTTTATGTGTATATGGTGTTGGTTTTATTAAAAAAATGTTTCAGGCAATTTTAATCAAGGGTGCTTCTACTTTCTTTGGCTAGGTTGCATTTTGGTTTATTTAAAATAATCAGTGAGGGACGATTTTGGGGACCAGAAACTTAGGGATCATTCAATGAAGGTTTTCTTCTGTTTTACTCAGTATCTAGATATCGCTACATTGGGTTAATGCCCTCTTGCCCTCCCTCATATCTGAGTATTTCTGGATCCTCTGCCTGAAATGACAGAACACATCTATTTGCCTACAACTCTGCATCTGTTAAAAAAATATTTGGGTATGACTGTTGTATTTTCATCCTTTAACAAAGATGGCATCCAATAGCCACTCCATTTTTTTTTTAAAGATTTTATTTATTTATTTTTGCAAGAGAGAAAGAGTAAGTAGGGATAGAGGGAGATGCAGACTCCCTGCTGAGCAGGAAGTCCAATGCAGGACTCCATCCCAGGACCCTGGTATCATGACCTGAGCCAACGGCAGATGCTTAACATACTGAGCCACTCAGTCACCAGCCATCCCAATTCTATGTGTCTTTAGTCCTTCTTTTTTCTTTTATAGTAGTAGAAATAAACACTGATAACTAATAACAGACTTATTATACAGAAGTAAATGTTGCACTCATTTCAATTATTTTAATCTGATCTTTGAGATAAATATTCATTTTTATCTTATTGATTTGAGAATATTGGTTAAACCCTAACTTATTTAATCTCTTTAAAAATTTTCTTTTGAGGAACACTTGGATGGCTCAGTTGGTTAAGTGCCTGCCTGCCTTTGACTCAGGTCATGATCCCAGGATCTTGGGATCCAGCCCTATGTTGGCTCCCTGATCAGTGAGGAGTCTGCTTCTCCCTCTTCCTCTGCTCTCCAAACCCCCCATGCTTGTCCTCTTTCTCTCTTTCTTTCTCTCAAATAAATAAACAAAATCTTTAAAACAAGTTTTCTCTTGGAAGAGTGGAAAAAAATCACTAAATATATAATAAGTATTACTTATTTCTTACATTTGAAACATTGTTTTAAATAATTTATATGGCCTGGCTATGCTTTCATAATTATTTTGATGTTTGTATATTGCATATCTACATATATATTTTCTTTTAGTTTGTTTGAAAGAAATATTCTATATAAATTAAAAATATTATTTTTTAGTCGATAAACCCAAATCAAAGATAGACGCAGGTGTACAAAATTTAATGTTCCAGGAAATGTGAATGGGTCTAAGTCTTTAAAAAAGAGGAAAACAAAAAGGTGCTTATCTCACTAAAAGGAAAAAGGGGAAGAAAAACTTGGCTAGAAGAAAACAATTCCATCTTGAAATATAGCTCAATATTTAACTGACTGCCAACAAATACTTGTTTTGATCATACTATGTTAGAAGAATCATGTTGGTTATTTAACCTTAAATATATAACTGCCCTCAGTGACTCTACAATTTATTTACAGAAGCAATATACCTACATGTCAAAATAAAATATCTAATCATACTCAATATAAATATATAGGACACTTAAATATCTCCCTATCTCCTACCAACTGTCCATTTCTTTCAAGTAACACTCATATTTTTAGTAGCTACTGTATATCATGACCCAGAAGATTTTTTTTACTGCTCAATAATAGAAAGCAAATAATTTATTCTTGTTTCATCTCAGCACAAAAGGTGAATAACCATCACTCAAAAATGTCTATTTTATTTTAATTGAACTTTTAGTCCTTTTGGAAAGTGAATCCTTAAACAGACATTAATGAAGAACTTCAAAAATTATTGTCAAAATTTAATTTACAATATATGTTATCTATATATTTTTTCAATGAGCCAATAACACCATACCACTGTTATAATTTCACCAGGTCTTGTTTATAGTAAAAACAGAAGTCAGATTTTTACAGGTTGTTAAAAAAAAGATGCAGGACCAAAATAATATCACTTAGGCCATGTCACAAAACCAGGGCTTAGGGGTGCCTGGGTGGCTCAAGGGGTTAAGCCTCTGCCTTCTGCTGGGGTCATGGTCTCAGAGTCCTGGAATTGAGCCTTGCATTGGGCTCTCTGCTCAGTGGGGAGCCTGCTTCCTGCCCTCCCTCCCTGCCTGCCTCTCTTCCTGCTTGTGACCTCTGTCTGTCACATAAATAAATAAATAAAATCTTTAAAAAACAAAACAAAACAAGCAAACAAACAAAAACAGGGCTAATACCTAATGTAATTGCGATGCAATCTCCCCCAGAGATGTCTTAACCTGTCAAGCCAGGAATTTTCTGATCAGTGCCCTGTTATCCCTCTCTATTCCCCAAAGAAAGGTGAGGTCATTTGCATGGTGAAACTCCCTAGTTTTCCACCTAAGTTAAAGTGGCCTTGACTGGAACAAATATTTTCTTTTGCCAATAACTTTCTTACTCTAACCTCCTTCTTATGAAAACCTTCCATTTTGTTCAACTCCTGGGAGCTCCCCTCTGTTTGCTAGATAGGATGCTGTCCAATTCATGAATCATTTAACAAAGCCAATTAGATCTTCAAATTTAGTTGGTTGAATTTTTTTTTAACAAGGTCAATCCAGACATCTATGCACATGAAGAATCTGAGAAACTTAGAATCATTTCAGAGTGATATACAATAACTGAACCTTCTATTTTAACTAATAGCATTTTTTGACCTATCACAAATGCAGTTACATAGTTAAAACAAATTCCAAGCTAATATTTTAAGGAAAAGGTGAAATTGTGTGAATATATATGCCAAGTTTGAAAAAATAAAAGCAAAACAGAAAACATAATTGTTTTCTAACCTCAACTGTCTATACTAGAAACCCATAGAGCTAATATGTGACAGCTAAGCCAAGAGGAAAACTAACATATTTTTTCTTTGCAAATATTTGTAAATTATGATCCCAAAATTCAACAGAAATTGAAAGGACCCAAATCACTAATAGAACAACAGTTCTCAACATATTTTATCCACTTATTATGGAATTAAGCTACCTGAATCAGCTGGATTTTAATTCAGAGCCTAGAGAAGAGGTAAGCAGAGAAGTAAACAGCATAGCCAATATTTCTAGATATGTATTCAATTAATAGAAAGATTTATGCTGAAATATTGCTATATTTATTCTTCTGTCAAATTTTAGATAAAAATCAATAAATTATTTATAGACAAAATAGTTTCTATTTGCAATCCTAATACTAGAAATAAACAAGGACACTGATGAGTTTAGCCAAAAGTATAATTGCTTAAGATGTCTGTAAATATCTTGGAAAAACTGAATTTCTTGTCACAGTCATTCCATATGTATTCCCAGATGAAAAGTCTATCTAACTGTCAATTCTGCTTTGGGCTACCCTTTTGCAAATGTCTTGGGTTGTAGCATGAGCCACAGCTTCCTCTGGAATCTTCTCTACGCACTCTGTTATATTTGCACCTTCCCATTACACGTTTCTTACCATTAGCATTTACATATTTTTTTCACTCAAAATTTAACAAAACAAACACAGGAACAAACAAATGAAAGCATCTGTATCTACAAAATGCCCCTTTTAAACTATTATTTCCCTTCAAGTTGCAGCCAGGCTTCTAGTATTCTCTCAGTGTGCCTTCTCAGCTTTAGCTCAAATATTCTCTTCAGTTTGCTACAAAGTAGCCTCCACTCAATATCAGTGAAACTTCTCTGAATATGTTTAATATCCACCTCTATCTATCTATCATCTATCTATCATCTATCTATCTATAATTAAACACCACAACCAAGTGGGATTTATCCTACTCCAGGTATGCAAGGTTTTAACATTCAAAAAGAATTAATGTTAATCCATTATGTTAACAGACTAAAAAGGAAAAATTACATGATCATATCATGTAATCAAAATTACATGACACAGAAAAAGCATTTGACAAAACCCAGCACCCATATGTGATTTAAAAACTCCCCGTAAACGAAGAATAAATAGAAACTTTTTCATCTTGACAAAGACTATCTAAAAAAGGAAAAGAAAAAGAAAACAATACAGTTGAATTAATACTTAATGGTGACAAAGTCAAAGCATTCCCATTAGGATCAGGCATAAACCCATGACGTCTCCTCTCAGCGCTCTTTTTCAGCATTGTACTGGAAGTCCTTGCTAAAACAATAAAACAAGAAAAGGAAGCAAAAAATGCACACATTGGGAAGAAAGATATAAAACTGTTTTTGTTAAAAGACGAACTGACGGGACGCCTGGGTGGCTCAGTTGGTTGGACGAATGCCTTCGGCTCAGGTCATGATCCTGGGAGTCCCGGGATCGAGTCCCGCATCGGGCTCCCAGCTCCATGGGGAGTCTGCTTCTCTCTCTGACCTTCTCCTAGCTCATGCTCTCTCTCACTGTCTCTCTCTCAAATAAATAAATAAAATCTTTAAAAAAAAATGAACTGACATCAATGGAGAAAATCTGAAAAAAATGACTAAACACTTCTGAAACTAATAAATGATTATAGCAATGAAAATAGCAAACTAATAAATGATATAACAACAACAACAAAACAGGATACAGGGTTCATGTATAAAAGCCAATTGTTTTCCTGTACTCTAACAATGAATATATGGAATTTGAAATTAAACAAACACAAAACAGGATGCATAATAGTACCCCCAAAATAAAATGAAATACTTGCTGTAAAAAATCTAATAAAATATGTACAAGATCTATATAAGGAAAAATACAAAACTCTTAAGGACAAAATTGAAGAAGAGATAAGAAAATGAAGAAATAATCCATGTTCATGGATAATAAAATCAATATTGTCAAATGTCAGCTCTTAACTTGAACTATGGATTCAATGCATTATCAATTACATCCTAGTTTAAGTGTGGAATTTTTGTTTGCTTTTGGTTGTTTGTTTTTAATTAATATTAACAAAATGACCACAAACTTTATACAGAGAGAAAAAGACCCAGAACAATTAACATAATATTGAAAGAGAATAATAAAGTTGGCAGATTGATGCTACCTGACTTTAAGATTTATTATAAAGCTAGATAATATATATAATCAAGATAGTATAATATTGGTGAAAGAGTTTACTAATAGACCAATGGAACAGAATTGAGAGCTCAGAAACTGACCCCCATGAGTATAATCCACTGATTTTTGACAAAGGAATAAGATATTCACTGAAGCAAAGGTAGTCTTTTCAAGAAATGGTACTTGAACAAGTGGATATCCACATGCAAAAACAAACAAACAATCAAATTTGGGGAGATACCTACCACCTGTTACAAGACTTAACTAAAAATGGAATATAGATCTAGATGTAAAATTCAGAAATATAAAACTCTTAGAAGACAACATAGGAGAAAACCTAGATGTTAATGCCGTTTTAAATACAAGACCAAAGCCATGATCCATTAAAAGAAGACCCGAAAAGCTAGATTTCAATAAAATTTTTTTAAAAATGTATTCTCTATGAAAGATAATGTCAGAAGAATGAGACAATAAGCCACAGACTGTGAGAAACTATTTCTGAAACATGCATTGGATAAAAGCTTATTATCCAAAATATACAGAGAACTCTTAAAAATCAACAGTAGATAAACAACCCAATTAAAAAATGGTGCAAACATAGTAATAGGCACCTTACCAAAATTATACAAGTGGAAAATAAGTATATGAAAATATACGCTGTATCATATGCCACAAAAGAAATGCAAATTAAAAAAAAAAATAAGATACCACTACACACCTATCATGGTGGCTAAAATCAGAAACTGACAGCATTAAATGCTGACTAGGATGTGGGGCAGTGTGAGTGCTCATATATTGTTAGCAGTAATACAAACAGTACAGTCACTCTAGAAGACAGTTTGGTACTTTCTTACAAAGCTAAACATACTCAGGCCTCGGCGCTGAAGCAGAAGCTGAAGCGGCGGATCTCGCGGGCCGCCTCCTCCTTGCCCAGAAGGCCTGGGCCTGACCGTGACTCAGCAAAGCAGAACAAAGGCCTCCGGAGATGCCCAGCGCAGCGGCCCGAAGCCCCAGGCCAGAACTAACTGGCTCCCGAGGTCCTGTGCGGGACACTTCACTCTTCACAGCCTCCCGTCCATTGGAAGAAGTTGGCTTCCAGGTGGCAGCCCGCTCCAGCGCCTCCAGCATTTTCCATGATGGCCCCTCTACTGGAGTGAGGGACATACCCGCAGTCGGGCCTGAGCATCAGAGGAGCTCCTGGATTCCACGAACCTCCCCTGTGCCCACTGGGACGTGAATCGGAAGACCCACCATCCACCAGTTCTGTCATCTTCAGGCATATGAGAAGCCTCTCAGTTTCCCCATCTCTGAAATGGGACTAGAATGGGGCTCCTCCCAGGGAGCTGGCTGGGATTTGGCTGCCTTTGGGGACATCAGCTGGGGGGTTGGGGTGTCAGGAAGGAGACTACAGTAGGGTTTGAGGTGCAGAGCAGAGAGAGACATGAGTCAGGAGTTTCTGATTCAGTAACATATGATATGATTCAGTAATTGTACTTCTTGTTATTTAATCAAAGAAGTTGAAATCTTATGTCTATATGAAGATCTGTATATGTATGTAACAGCAGCTTTATTCATAATTGCCAAAACTTGATAGCATCCAAGATGTCCTTCAGAAAGTAAATAGATAAATAATAGTGTATCTAGAGAATGGAATATTATTTAATGCTAAAAATAAATGGCCTATCAAGGCACGAAAAGGCATTGAGAAATTTTAAATGCACATTATTAAATGAAAGAAGCCAATCTAGAAAGCATACAAACTGAATGATTCTAATTATACGACATTCTGGAAAAAAAAAACAAAACTCTGGGGATAATGAAATGTAAAGTAACCACTTTTCTGGGGGTGGAGGAGGTGAGTAGACAACGCATGGATGATTTTTAGTGCAGTGAAAATACTCTGTACGATAGTATAATGAGGAATATTTATCATTATATAGTGCCCAAACCAAAGGACTGTATAAAAACCAGAGTGAATCCTAAAGCAAATAATAAACTTTGGGTGATTATAATGTGTCAGTGTAGATTCATCCTTGGTTAAAAAAGAAGAGTGAATAATGTTGATAGTGGAGAAGTCTATGCATGTGTGCATGTGCAAGGGTAGGCATATATGGGAAGTCTTTGTACCTCTTTTTCAGATTTATTCTCAATATAAAGCTGCTCTGAAAAAAAGTAAAAAAAAATTCCAAACATGAAATTTTAACAATTACTCTTTTTTAATAAAAGCATATAGACAGGTCCCAGAAGTCCCCATTATTCATCTTTGCCTTATGAAAATCACATAAATTTCTTGATGCTGTATCATTAACATAAGAATGCATAATCCTTTCTTTTTGTACAGATCTGTTTTAATCTGCCTCACATTGTAATCGGAAGGGAGCTAGGAAGTCTGATAAAAATACAATTCTTTATACTTACACTTCCATAAAAAATAAAATAAAATGAAAAAGAAAATAGAACTCTTTGGCTTTATGCCTTAAGGATCTATGAATTCCCAATAAAAGTGACCTGGTCAGATATGAACTAGGGAACTTCTATCTTGATATTTGAAAATATTTTCTTTAAAATCCTTTCCTAAGTCACTATTAATCATTGCCTATAATGGCTCTGGTGGTTAATATCTCTTTTATATAATTAAGAATTATTTTTTCTTCTTTTATTTAGTATAGCTATTCTTGAGTCCTGAATTAGAATGTGATGACTGTGATTAGTGGAGAGAATAAATAATAATAGTAAACTATCAAATTAATGTTATCTGCAAACATAGTCATACCATACATCAAAAGTAGGCAGCCAAAAGTTGGCAAAGGTCTGGATAGCATTTCTTGGTGAGACTGGCCAGTTTTGTGAGTCCTGGGCATAAGGTCATATAAGAGGGCTTACAGTAGCTGTGGGCATTCAGTGCCCTAAACCACTGTGGTCAAAGTGGTGACTCAGAGAAAGTGGTGGAGGTTCATCAGGGGAGAAATATCTGCTTTGCAAATCTGCGTTTGAATGAACAGAGTGATTTCCAACGTGAAAGGCAACTTTGAGTTTTGTTGGCCAACTTTCATAGAATCAATTAGATAGATTGACTTTGTGACAGTCCAAATCAGTCATTACCATGAGTGAAAACAGTGAATCGACCCTGCTACAATCCAGTGTTTGGGTCATACAGGAATGAACTAGGGTTATATGTCTGAAGTAAATGGATGAAGAAACAGCAGTGAGGTCAATACATTTCACTGGCCTCATCCGCTTTATTTAGAATCCCAATAGCCTTCAGACCAATGCGCTGAGGGTCAGTCATTGAGACAGCCAATCACAAACTGCTCTAGGAACGAAGCCGTAGCGCTGCAACATTTATGAGAGTCTAAAGTTGAGTAGGTCTTGAAAGAGCTTTTATTTCTTTTTCATCTTAACTAATTATTAACCATCATTTTCTACTATCCATACCCTTTCTTCCAAAACTTGTAAATATTTACCTTAGAACTTCATATAAACTAAAAGCTAATGAGCTACGAGTAAAATACTATACTACCTAAAAATAGCAAGCAGGTCCAAATTGGAAAAAAAAAAAAAATCTAATTATAGTCCCCTAAAATGCTGTGATATCTCTCCATTGGTAAATAAAGCATGATTGGGGATCTGTAAAAATCACACATTAAATTTAATTATGTTATTTACTTTAAAAAGTCTTTCCTGCAACATTTTAGGTTTTTTAAAGACGTAACACTTACTCTTTCTAGACTATTTTCTAAATCTCTATAATTCTTTTTTTTTCACATGGTAAGATGGTTTATTTGGTAAAATATAGACAGATAAGTAAAATATTTTTGACAAAGTTGAAATGTTTAAGATCTTGAATAATTGCATTTAGTTAACAACTGTATGCAAAACAGAATACACATGCAAATAAGAGAGACTTAGCAAACTTCGATCAGTAAATCATTTTCTCTTTTTTTAAATTCAATTAGCCAACATATAGCATATCATTAGTTTTTTATATAATGTTCAATGATTCAGTAGTTACATTTAACATCCAGTGCTATATTTCTTTTAAAATAATTTTTGTTCATTGTTTCTTTAGGTGTTCTGCTGGATCTCTCTTCTTAAAACATCTGTCAGGTTCATAAACATGTTATACCTTTGTGGTATATCAGAATGGAGATTGGAATAATTCAAAAAGACCACCCTCTTTCAGACCATATGCTATTTTTCCCTAACAAAGTTATTTCTTACATTTTCACAGCAGGTGACTTTTATATGTACATATATATTTTTGCTTACTAGTGCTTCAAAGTCAGTCTTTAACAACAAATAAACTTACCTTGCACAATTTCAGTGATTCCAGGTGTCCTCCCGCCAAACATTTCTACATATAATTTACATGGACTGTCTTCTGCTTTCCTTCAATTTCGAGCATAGCCATAAATTGTTGCCTTCAAATCCAGGGCAGTGAAAATAAGTTCATCATACATCAAACCTTAACCATTTTGAAGAAAATAAGGGAAACTTATATAGAAATTTAATGTATGAACTGTATGTATATATATGTGTGTGTGTGTGTGTGTGTATACACACATATATATGTGTGTGTGTGTATATATATATATATATATATATATATATATATATATATGAGGATGACAGCAATAACAGTACCCAAAGTACTGTTGGGACAGCAATAACAGTACCCAAACCACCAGTAGAATTCACTGGTTATTACATCAGAATGCAATTTTTTAATCTATTCATTCAACAAATGGTATCAAACCACCATATTTCTAGACAATATTTTGTGGTGCAGAAGTAGAGAAAAAAAAATAGCCTTTGTCCTTATGGTGTTAAAATTTTAGTGGAAGAGATAATGAATAAACAAACAACAAAAAAATATAACATCAGATAGCTTTTAAAAAGAACTATGAAGATTAACATTAAAAAAATAGAGAGTAAGAAGTGTCCTCTTTTAGATGGTTTGGTAAGGGAACTTCCCTCTGATGCAGTGAGATGTATTCTCCTGTATGAATGAAATGAGGCAGAGCCAGAAAGCTACATGGAGATAAAACATCTTACACAGAGTTAATCAAGGCTTTCTGTTCAGAAAAGTACAACAGACACATATCCAAGGGTCAGCAAACATACCATTGTAACTGGAGCATAGTGAGCAAAAAGTAGTCCTATTTGATGATGTTGGAAAGATAGCTAACAATAGATAAGTTTTTATAGGGCATGACAATGTCTTATATGTTGATCTAAATGTGTTATGTAATGCTCAGGTATTACCACAGTAATTATGGGTAACAAACCACTATGAAACCAGTGGCATGCAAAAATTAACATGTATGTTTCATTTCTACATCATAAGGTTGTCTAGGTTTCAGTTGGGCTCAGGGGGCATAGTCCCAGTTGGTGAGGTGGGTTCAATATATCCACTGTATCCCTTCCCCAGGTTATTACATTTACATCTTCTGCTCTGGACCTATTCCTATGTACATGCAAATTCTTTGTGTGTTTGTTTTCCTCTTTTTCCCTGGATGAAAGCTATATTGAAACGTGTAGTACCTGACTTTTTCACTACTGTAACACTTATGGCTGCAGTATGAGAAACTGAGGTGGTACTTAATACCACATTTGATATTCAAAAGCCATTATTAGGTGGATAGATGATTCTTTTGTATTCCTCTCTCTGTAGATAAGGTTTGCAGGCACAGCTTCTATCCCTGGAGAAAGAAATACCCAGTTTTTGAGGCAAGCTAAAATCAGGAGAGATATACTGAGGGACCCAAAGTAGCCAAGGATGACACAACATTCTCCATATTAACCTTACATATACTTAAACTGATACTGAGCATCTATCTGCTTCATTCATCATTCATTTATTACAAGAAAGTCTGAACTTGGGTGAAGACAAGCATGTAATTTATTAGGTTTCTTGAACTCTAAAATTTATTATCCAGATATAATGTCATGATGTGGTTCAGACATGCATAAGAAAGAAGAGAAAAAGACCCACCATGATGAATTTACAAAGCAAATTTCGTGTTCTGGTAATTCGAAACACTACAAAACTGTATGATTGTTTGAAATTTTGTGATTACTAGATTAGAAAGATAGTTTTGTTAGTAATGTACATCATTACTTTTTTGCATTACTTACCTTGTTTATTAAAAAATAATTCCAAGAAGCATCTGTATTCATTATGGAGTAACATAAGAAATAAATGCAGAAGACATGCTGAATATTTTTCATTGCATTTGTAAAAGAAATTTCTTTGTCCCAATTGATTTAATAGCTTGCACTATCTTAGGCATAATCCAGCTAAAAATTCCCTAATTGGTGAAGCTGATATGTGAGCATTTTAATGTGTTTTCATTTTCTTAAATGTAAGGTGGAGAAACAAATGAGATTGAAAGTAATGAGGCATGGATTCTTTTTTTTTTTTCTTCCTAGCATAAAGCATTACATTATAAAGATAAAAAACTTTTAGAAATAAAGACACCTGTCACTATGGGTGGAAAAAAGCGACAAGCAAAGTGACTATCATGCTGGTAAGATTTCATTGCTATCATTATTGTTATGTTGAACAACATATTTTCTTTGCCCCATTTTATGTTGTCTATGAGGTTTTGTTTTTTTTTTTTTTTTTTTTTTTTTATACTATTTTTCTCTTCCTTCCCATTCATAATTTTTTATCTATTTGCTTCACCCTTCAGAAAACCTTGGATAGTGGCATAATTGCATGCCAAGGTCAAAATCATAGGAGCATACAGAAAGCTAGCATTGTGAAAGCAAATGTATTGTTGCTAGATTTCAGGTGACACTTACTGCTGGGCTTGCATTATTAATGATTCTCTTCAAATTAATTTTGCAGTCAAGGATTCTGTTTATGAATGTTTCTCCTGGCAAAGAATTTCCTCATTTTATTTTTATGGAATATAGATTTCAAGAAGTAAAATTCCATTTATTAATCTGGTTGAGAAAATGTAAAATGTATGGTTTAAAATTATCTGTATGAGTAATTAATATATTTTTAAGTAATGTGACATTTCCTAAATTTATGGTAAAAATGTCATTAAGACTTCAATACTTTAGCAGAGAATACTTTTATATGTTATTCTGGTATTATTAATCTTTGAAATCAAAAGAGATTGGAGGACTTGAAGTGCTACACGAGTTAATCTGAAATTTAACACTGTGCAAGACTGTAGACAATTGAAAGTATAAATCGGACTTGGTTGAGGTTCTTACATCAACACACTTGTTGCTAGTAGTTCTTTTGTCTAACTCTATGACAATATCTTATTTATCTGTCCTTTGGTTTCCTCTAAACAACATTAAATATACAGTGAGGTAAATAAGTTTCCATAGGGAAACTTTACAGATATTTGTATTGTATTCATTAATGTGTATTTATTGAAGATTTAATTTTTTTACATTTTATAGTGAAATCAGAATATTTCTTAGGTCTTACATCTTTTGTGAAGGAGTGCAGAGGTCCTAGGTCAAATTGGGAAATTGGGTATATTTTTGGAATGAGTACAATTCCTTTCAGTTATAAAAACAGAAAGTTAGAGTACGATTTCAGCTTCCATGAGGTTCCAGACTGATTTCTGTCATTAAACTAGCTGCATGTAACTATGGGTTTGAAAAGGAATTCATAATGACTCACTGTATCATTAACAAAGCAAGTAGGGAACAGAGGTTATGTCATTATTACATAAGTATCTATGCAAATGAGATGTTTTGCTTTGTTCAGAGGTGAAATTTATTTTTATTTTCTATTGGAAGGCCTTTTTTTTTTTTTTTTTTTTTTTGCTATCAAGGCATAATATGGGTAAAGCAGTCAATTTGGAGACAAATTTAGTAGGATGGTAAATTTTAAGTGAAAGAAATTGATCCCAACTCCAGCTTTTCTGATTATTAATTGTATAACTCTTAATGAAATATATAACAAATAGAAAAAGATTCTGAATTTAAGAGCCAAATCCAAGTTCTTCTCTTCATTAGCTACATAGTATAATAACAAATTAAACTGACATGGTAATACCTAACCAAACTGTCCTGGGTACTGGGATACCTGGCTGGCTCAGTCAGAGGAGCTGGCTCAGTCAGAGGAGCTTGCAACTCTATCTCAGGGTTGTGCGTTAAAGCCCTACATTGGGTATAAAGATTACTGCAATAAATAAAAATTAAAGAAAAAAAAAAGAATTGTTCTCAGTATTAAATGTTTACATATGTATCAGTGGCACCTGTAACACAGTGTGTGGTTACCTGTATCAGTTATTATATTGTTTTATTTTATTTTGTTTTTATTTTCTTTAGATAGTATGTTAAGCTTTAATAAATTATACCATTATTTAAAACTAAGTGGTGTACCCATACATTAATATTTTAGTTAATTAACATTTATAGGTCTTTATTCTTTTTAAAGTTTATTTATTCAACATTTAATACTATGCTTATGAATTTGCTTGAACAGTTCTTATATCAGAATAAATAATGTGAACAGGGAACTCTAGGAATCACTGGTCAGTGGTTTCCTAAGTGGGCTGCTAATCCAAATTACAGGGAAAGTTTTTAGGAACATTAACTCATATGTCCTCAAAGGCAATACTAAGATAGTAATCCCATACACAGCTAGGTTTGGGACCTCTGGCTCAGCCCACACAAATCTTGTCACTAAGCTTATGTGTGAGTGCTTTCCTTTTATGTCTGAAAGAGAAGTGAACAGGCAAACTATTTACTCATTTATAAATAGTACCTGGGATGGGCAGTTGATGGGGATAAAAAGAAAACCATGAATCTGTTCCTCTTTCCATGGTGTTAGTTCATTTTCTTGATTTCTTTCAAGAAATCAAAGTATCGTTCAGTTTAACATAATAAATGTGGAAGTAACAAAAATGGCACCTAATTTCTTCATTTATTCAGAGAACCCCTACTGACATTAAGCATGTAAAAAACCCCAATGGCATTGAAATTCAATAGTAAGGTAGAAAGATGGAAAGTGAAAGCCTCCTCTGTACCTAGTTTTCCTTTTCCAAATTGTCTAATAGGACTCCAGGGGACCTGTCTTACCCTGCCTTGTTGAGAGGCCATGTTTGTTTGTTTTTGTTGTATTTTTTCTCTGTTTTTTTTTTTTTTTTTCTGATTTATTTATTTATGTGAGAGAGACAAAGAGAGAGAGAGCACATGGAGAAGGGCAGAAAGAGAGAGAGGGAGAGAAGCAGAATTTGCTAAGTGGGGAGCCCTCCATAGGACTCAATTCCATGACCCTGAGAACATGACCTGAGCCAAAATCAAGAGTCGGATGCTTAACTGACAGAGCCACCCAGGTTCCCTGAGAAGCTGTGTTTTTAACATTTGTTTGTCTATGCCCCTTCATCCAACCCTATCTCCCTAAATTTCATCCTTCTTAAATGTATCAGTGACCTCCTCAAGTAAGTTCAGTTTCATGATGTAAGTAGAAAATAGGATCTGAGTAAGAGAACTAAGGCCACATCAATGTAAATATAACCCGTGTTCATATTCAAAAAGACGTGATGGATTCCTCTTAACAAATCTAGGCAGTTTTAGTTTATTTGTGTGATCTCATTTTATGAATTTTTTATCTGAATGGAAGAAGGAAAATTGTTTTTAAATTTGATTCCCACTTAGAATACTAGTTTTAGATTAAGTGTAATATTACATAAAATCTTCCTAAACACCAACCCCTCTCTGGTAGAGCTTAAAACAAAACAAAACAAAACAAAACAACCAAGTCTAAGTCCACATTGGTTTCCAAGGGCTGACATAACAAAGCACCTCAAACTGGGTGGCTTAAAACGACAGAAACAATTTCTCTCACAGTTCTAAATGCCCAAAGACTGAAATCAAGGTGTGTGTAGGGTTGGTTCTTTCTGGTTATGGTAAGAGAGAAGCTGTTCCATGGTTCTTTCCTAGATTGAGGAAGTTGTGAGCAACCTCCGTGTTCCTTGGCTTGTAGATACAATTGTTCTATTATCTGATTCATGGTATTCTCCTCTCGCCACAGTTTGGTATTCACAGAAAAGCAGTTTGGGACTCATAGATTTTTGGTTAAAAAGGTATAAATATCTTCTGGTTTCTTTTCATTAATACATTTTGCATTGATATCTTAGTGTAGGCTCACAAACTTTTCTGGTAGATTTTGTTTTGTGGTTGACTGGTATATATATTTATGGTGCTGCATGATCAGTTTTTTTTTTTTTCTAAATACTTTAAAAAAATACTCAATGTTATTTCATTTTTTTAATATTTATTTACTTATTTTAGAGAGGGGAGAGGGACAGAAAGAGAGGCAGAAAGAGAACTTCCAGCAGACTCCCTATAGATTGAGGAGCCTGAGGCAGGGCTGGATCCTAAGGAGCCTGAGATCATGACCTGAGTCAAAATCGAGTTGGATGTTTAACAGGTTGAGCTACCCAGGAGCCCCTTCAATGTTATCTTTTAAAAAAAAAAACATTTTAGGAATCCACCTTTCTCCCTTTGCTATCAATATAAATGTAGTTTTCCTTAACCTTTTAAGGTTTAGCTTTTTTCTTCTCCTGTTTTTCTTTTTTTCCTCTATAAATTCAAATATGTATAGGGTACTCAGAAAATAAAAGTTTTTCATTTTATTATTAAAACACTACAATGTATCAGCATATAGCCTAGCAGAGATTCCAAGAAAAATAGAACTAAATTTATCTAATGATTAAGATATTTTTATTAATTTGCATTCTCAGTTACTGCATTCTGAATAGTTATAGAGTATAACTTGGGTAGTAAATTCTGAAAGAAGTCTTTCATTTTCTTTAATTTTTAGGTTTTTTTGTTGTTTTGTTTTGTTTTGTTTTGTTTTCCTTAGGTAAGAGCAGGATCTCAGGGAGTCCCTGATTGGGGGTTAGAGGTGAGATTTTTGGAAGAATCAATGCAGTTTATATGGGGAAAAGCTGGTTCAGGTGTTGAATAAAATAGAGATTTCAAACGGGGTTGCATAATGCATTGAGTTTCAGGGAAGGAGTTAGTGTTTTGTTTCATCTGGTTTTAAAAGCATAATTCAGTGAGAGATTCCCCAAGGACTTCTGAAAATCTAGGACCTCTGAGTTCCCCCAAAAAATATAACCAAAATTTTCATATGGAATAAAATAGGTGATCAGGCCAACTCACATGCCCTACGGCTTCTGTTCTTTCATCAAAACGTGTTTTAGGGACTCTGGAGGATTTTAATCTCTCGTAAAAAGATACCAGAGAAGCCCTAGGGTGCCACTGGCAGAAATGTATTTGGCAAAATGTCTACAGTGCATTCTGCCATCTGCCAGGAGTTGCCTGACTATCAGACTAAATCCCCAGCCAGATGGAATCCTAGGGTCATCATTGCCCTAGAGATCTGTGAATATGTAGAGACCTGCTGGTAGTGATGGGCTACCTGGGAATCTCGAGAGTTCTCTGACTGCTGCTTTGAATTCTCCAGGAGTATCTAGATCTGTGAGAGACCAAGATGCTGAGAAAAGCAGGATGAGGGAAGGGTAGTTTGTACTCTGATATTGCTAGTGTTTTTCCATGTCCAGGGAGGCAAATTCCTTACTGTGATATGTACTATCTTGGGATGGATGTTTACTGAATTAAAAGATACTTTATTTTGAATTCTTATTATTTACAACTGCTAACAAATATTTGCAATGTGTTTTATGGAATATATTTTTGGTGATTAGCCACTCAGCTAATAACAGAAAGCAAATCCTTTTATTCATTATGTTGGCATCAGTTTATGACCAATTAAAGCTTTTTATTCACATAAGACTATATAAGGTATTTATTGAATATATATTTATAAGCATACATATACCAAAACTATGCAAAACAAGCTGAATTATATTTCAGGAATAATCAATAAAGTAACATAAATAGAAAGGAAAATAAGATATCATTAACCTGACAAATAGTCTTATTTTTCTTTAGATACAAATACAACATTATTGGACAATTATTAGAGCATTTAGGTACACACTGGATTTTATACTTCATTCGGAAAATACTTTTGATGATTCAGCAACAAGAAGATAAAGTTAACTTATAACAGATAAAGGTCCAATATAATATGCATAGGTATATCATTTCAACAGTTTTCCTACATATATACATATGTATGTATATGTATATTTACATGTATGTATATTTCCTACATGTATGCCTACATATATACTTTAATTGCTCTTTAGACCTAATTAAACTTAAATCAATTCTAAATGTATTTGTTCAAATTTCTGTTAGCTAGTTCTGTGTTAATTATAGTAAGCTAAGTGTTAGCAGAGTCATCTTTGAATTGGCATGGTCCAAATAATTAATATTCACAAAGTTTATAACTTCAGCAACTGAACCAGATATGACAGTTCAATATTTTAAACCTGTTCTGCATGTTCTTGACTTAAAGCAAATCCAATGTACATGCTTTAGAATCAAGTTGTCTACAGCCATTACTAAAAATGGAATCTAGGATTTATTCCAGTGCCTCGTGCATTTTCCAAAGTCTCTCAAGCCAATATAAATATTTCAAACAGACAACATTGCATGTCTGAATAAGCAATTATTTTCTTTATGTAACTGCATTAGGTTGCTAGAGCTGCCATAACAAAACATCACAGACTGGGTGGCTCAAAAAAATAATTTATTTTCTCACAGATCTGGATGTCTAAGATCAGTATCTTGATAGATTTGGTTTCTTCTGAGGCTTTTCTCCTGGACTTGTGGGCTGCTACCTTCTCACCTTGTTCTTACGTGACCTTTATGTGTATCCTTGGTGTCTCTTCCTTTTCTTATAAGGACACCAGTTCAATTGGGTTAGGGTCCTGTCCTCATGACCTCCGTTAACCTTGATTACCTCTTAAAATGTCCTATCTCCAAATAGGTCACATTGGGGGCTAGGGATTCAACATATCAATTTTGGGAGGACACAATTCCTCTCATAATGCAATAGATTATGATGAGTATAACATCTAGAATAAAGAATATTTTCGAGAATTTTTCTGTTCAAATTTACTTTACTAATTCATCATTAGACCTGTCAAATATAATAACAGGGTTCCAGATTTCCTTGTTATTTTCTAAGTATGTTAAGTGAGTGAGCATTTCCTACCCATTCCACAGAATCTTCCAAGTTTATCTATTAAAAATGTTTGAATATTGGTATAATCTTTGTACAGATTTTTAAAGTACAAACATTTTCAATAATATTTTAATAGTGATGTATCAGGAGAAATGTTAGCAACACTTGTGAGCATTGCATAATGTATACAGTTGTTGCATGACTATGTGTACACCTGGAACTAATGCAACATTGTATGGCAACTAAAAAAAAAAATAAGGGACAAATATAAAACTACATAACTTGGCTTTTGTATGTAAACATGGAACTAAATATGCACCTATTTGCCCACTAAAATTTCTACTTAACTATTCACAGACTTGGAAGTCAAATTTCCACAATGAGTTTTATTTGGGGCTGTTATATACCTTGGAAAAGTGTGGGGGAAAAAAGAAGGCTAAACACATAGGAGTCAATGTGGTTCATATGGAAAAGATTTGCCTGAGCAAGCCCAGTCCCCAGCCATTCTTCTCTCTCATGACTCATTCTCTACATACATGTGAAAAATCCATGAGTCAATTACTTGTATTAACAGGGTGCATTGCTTGACTAGGAAAATGCTGTAGAAATTGGCCTGTTGCTTAGTACAATTTTTAGGTGTAGATCAACCATACAGCTGAAAGGTGAGTGTGTAGAGTCCAATGTACAAAACCAAAACCAGCTGGCAAAAACTATCTGCAGAGGACAGAAATGAAGTTTTAATGGGTACGGGAAAGGAAAGATCTGCCAACTTCCCTCCAACTTCATTCCCTGTGTCAGATCAGAGACCCAGTGACTCAAACCTATTTCCTGTTCCTGTAGAATGTGAAAACCACTAGGCATAATTAATTTCACATATAGTATCTGATACTGATCTCAATATGTCATAACTGTGTTTATTCAAAAATCCAGCAGAATTTTTCAGGGAGTATATTCATTACCATTCACAGAAGTATAGCCTCTTAATATTAGATTTGTTAGAAAAATGCATTGGAGAGAGTTCTGACCTGTATCCATGTAATTTTTTTTTTCTAGTCATATGTGCTACATCTTCTAAAGCAATGTAGAATTAGCCTAATAATGATGCTTTGTAACTTAAAAAAAGAAAAAAAATGAAAAAAAAACCTCACCATTCTCACTGCTTGGAAACCCACTTTCCTAGCTCTTCGTTTTTTTTAAAGATTTTATTTATTTATTTATTTATTTAACACAGAGAGAAAACACACAAGCAGGGGAAGCATCAGGCAGAGGGAGAAGCAGGCTCCTCATTAGGCAAGAAGCCCAACGAGGGACTTGATCCCAGGATCTTGGGATCATGATCTGAGGCAAAGGCACAGACACATAACTGAATAAGCCACCCAGGTGCCCCATCTTTTCATTTTTCTTAAAAACATTCTTAGTTCTCTCAGTTTCTAAATAAAGTTTCAAAGGACAGTCATTTTGAACTTGCGTTCTCTGTTCTGCACTTATGTCAATACAGATCTCAATCTGGGTGTTATAATTGCAGTTGATAAACTATCTCTGGCCTATACTACACTTTTGGTTAATTTTGTCTATAATATCATTCAAAAAAGCATGGGCTACTTCTATAGTTTTTACAATAATAACATGAAGGGGTCTTCCCATCTATGAACCAAGATCATACCCCAGCTCTATGACTAGGCTAATAATGTATTTGAAGAATATATTCTAATCTAGTTTGAATTCATGATAATAAAATTAGCATATTCTTTCCAACACTTTCATCAAAAAGTTGCCACTTTTTCATTAAGGTTTACAACTTTTTTTTTTGATAACTCAATATGTGCATTTTTAAAAAGAATATATTATTTTTGAAAAGAATATACTTTCATTCTGTACTATATCTTCTGTTTCTTTAAAATACAAAATTGAAGTAACTATTCCATTTGTGATTAAAAATAAAGGAGAAGTTTGTCTGTTTATAACATACACAAAGACTATGTTCTTTCTTCCCTTTGCAAAATCAAGGATGTAATTTATCTGCTAAATAACATGATTGATCCTTACTTACCATGGTCTTGTCTGAGTTAATAAATCAGGACACAGCTACCACCTCCAAATGTTCAATTCTGACCCTACAATTAGCTTTCCACTGACTCTGGTTCCTGATTATCAGCACAAACCTCTACTTTAAGCTATCCCATAATTAGTCAGACAATACAGTGTCATGTGCTAAAATATCCTAGCTGGTAGAACACTTGCTAACCACTGATCTGTCACATCCCCTGGATGAATCTCGTGCCCTTGTTTAGATAAGAGGATCATCAGGCCTACTTCCCATTACACTGACATTAATGTGGCATCTGAAATTTAAATGCAGCAATTAAAAATTTTTTAAGTTTTTCTTACATGGCACCAGGCCAAATCCTACATGCAAAATGTTTGATGGTCTTTCTTAAGTATGAATAGAACTTTCCAAATGTTACACAATTCTGAAGGTACTACACCAACACATCATACGCATGGGATTTTGGTTTTATTGTGAAAAAAGAGAAGAGCAGAACTGAAACAGAATTCTCCAGCTGAATTGGAGAAAAAAATATACTTTTTTGTTATTTGTTTTTTATTGATATTTTGTGTTATTCTCTTTTAAATTATCTGTAACTTCCTAAAAGAATTTTCTTTTCAACTCGAGACCTCAATATTGGTATAATTTCCTAATTTTATTCCACCTGTATATGTTTAAAAGAAATTGTAAGAATTATATTCTCCATATTTAGTCTTTTGGCAATGATCAAGGGAAATATTAGAGGTATTAGAATTCAAAAGAAGACCATTATGTTATTATAATCGAGGAGAGGAGTATCAGGCATACTTCATGAACTAACATTACTGTCAACAATAAACAAAGTTTAGTACTAAGACCATCTCAAGTTTCCATGTTACAGTGTCATATTACAGGTTGTTAAAATACAAGTAAAAACAATTTAACATGATTCTTGTCTAATTATGTTTGCCATTTATTTATTAATTTGAATTTTGTATTCTAAGATAACTCACAGTATAATCAATCCTCTTTTTTTTTTTAACCCTTTATTTTTATTTTTATTTTATTTTATTTTTTTTATTTAAGTTTTATTTTTTTAAAACATATATTATCTTTTTATCCCCAGGGGTACAGGTCTGTGAATCGCCAGGTTTACACACTTCACAGCACTCACCATAGCACATACCCTCCCCAATGTCCATAATCCCACCCCCCCAAACCACCTCCCCCCATTAACCCTCAGTTTGTTTTGTGAGATTAAGAGTCACTTATGGTTTGTCTCCCTCCCAATCCCATCTTGTTTCATTTATTCTTCTCCTACACCCTTAACCCCCCATGTTGCATCTCCTCTCCCTCATATCAGGGAGATCATATGATAGTTGTCTTTCTCCGATTGACTTATTTCGCTAAGCATGATACCCTCTAGTTCCATCCACGTCGTTGCAAATGGCAAGATTTCATTTCTTTTGATGGCTGCATAGTATTCCATTGTGTATATATACCACATCTTCTTTATCCATTCGTCTGTTGATGGACATCTAGGTTCTTTCCATAGTTTGGCTATTGTAGACATTGCTGCTATAAACATTCGGGTGCACGTGCCCCTTCGGATCACTACGTTTGTATCTTTAGGGTAAATACCCAGCAGTGCAATTGCTGGGTCATAGGGTAGTTCTATTTTCAACATTTTGAGGAACCTCCATGCTGTTTTCCAGAGTGGTTGCACCAGCTTGCATTCCCACCAACAGTGTAGGAGGGTTCCCCTTTCTCCGCATCCTCGCCAGCATCTGTCATTTCCTGACTTGTTAATTTTAGCCATTCTGACTGGTGTGAGGTGGTATCTCATTGTGGTTTTGATTTGTATTTCCCTGATGCCGAGTGATATGGAGCACTTTTTCATGTGTCTGTTGGCCATCTGGATGTCTTCTTTGCAGAAATGTCTGTTCATGTCCTCTGCCCATTTCTTGATTGGATTATTTGTTCTTTGGGTGTTGAGTTTGCTAAGTTCTTTATAGATTTTGGACACTAGCCCTTTATCCGATATGTCATTTGCAAATATCTTCTCCCATTCTGTCAGTTGTCTTTTGGTTTTGTTAACTGTTTCCTTTGCTGTGCAAAAGCTTTTGATCTTGATAAAATCCCAATAGTTCATTTTTGCCCTCACTTCCCTTGCCTTTGGCGATGTTCCTAGGAAGATGTTGCTGCGGCTGAGGTCGAAGAGGTTGCTGCCTGTGTTCTCCTCAAGGATTTTGATGGATTCCTTTCTCACATTGAGATCCTTCATCCATTTGGAGTCTATTTTCGTGTGTGGTGTAAGGAAATGATCCAATTTCATTTTTCTGCATGTGGCTGTCCAATTTTCCCAACACCATTTGTTGAAGAGGCTGTCTTTTTTCCATTGGATATTCTTTCCTGCTTTGTCGAAGATTCGTTGACCATAGAGTTGAGGGTCTATTTCTGGGCTCTCTATTCTGTTCCATTGATCTATGTGTCTGTTTTTGTGCCAGTACCATGCTGTCTTGATGATGACAGCTTTGTAACAAAGCTTGAAGTCTGGAATTGTGATGCCACCAACTTTGGCTTTCTTTTTCAATATTGCTTTGGCTATTCGAGGTCTTTTCTGGTTCCATATAAATTTTAGGATTATTTGTTCCATTTCTTGGAAAAAAATGGATGGTACTTTGATAGGAATTGCATTAAATGTGTAGATTGCTTTAGGTAGCATAGACATTTTCACAATATTTATTCTTCCAATCCAGGAGCATGGAACATTTTTCCATTTCTTTGTGTCTTCCTCAATTTCTTTCATGAGTACTTTATAGTTTTCTGTGTATAGATTCTTAATCTCTTTGGTTAGATTTATTCCTAGGCATCTTATAGTGTTGGGTGCAATTGTAAATGGGATGGACTCCTTAATTTCTCTTTCTTCTGTCTTGTTGTTGGTGTAGAGAAATGCAACTGATTTCTGTGCATTGATTTTATATCCTGACACTTTACTGAATTCCTGTACAAGTTCTAGCAGTTTTGGAGTGGAGTCTTTTGGGTTTTCCACATATAGTATCATATCATCTGCGAAGAGTGATAGTTTGACTTCTTCTTTGCCGATTTGGATGCCTTTAATTTCCTTTTGTTGTCTGATTGCTGAAGCTAGGACTTCTAGTACTATGTTGAATAGCAGTGGTGATAACGGACATCCCTGCCGTGTTCCCGACCTTAGCGGAAAAGCTTTCAGTTTTTCTCCATTGAGAATGATATTTGCGGTGGGTTTTTCATAGATGGCTTTGATAATATTGAGGTATGTGCCCTCTATCCCTACACTTTGAAGAGTTTTGATCAGGAAGGGATGCTGTACTTTGTCAACTGCTTTTTCAGCATCTATGGAGAGTATCATATGGTTCTTGTTCTTTCTTTTATTAATGTGTTGTATCACATTGATTGATTTGCGGATGTTGAACCAACCTTGCAGCCCTGGAATAAATCCCACTTGGTCGTGGTGAATAATCCTTTTAATGTACTGTTGAATCCTATTGGCTAGTATTTTGGCGAGAATTTTTGCATCTGTGTTCATCAAGGATATTGGTCTGTAGTTCTCTTTTTTGATGGGATCCTTGTCTGGTTTTGGGATCAAGGTGATGCTGGCCTCATAAAATGAGTTTGGAAGTTTTCCTTCCATTTCTATTTTTTGGAACAGTTTCAGGAGAATAGGAATTAGTTCTTCTTTAAATGTTTGGTAGAATTCCCCCGGGAAGCCATCTGGCCCTGGGCTTTTGTTTGTTTGGAGATTTTTGATGACTGTTTCAATCTCCTTACTGGTTATGGGTCTGTTCAGGCTTTCTATTTCTTCCTGGTTCAGTTGTGGTAGTTTATATGTCTCTAGGAATGCATCCATTTCTTCCAGATTGTCAAATTTGTTGGCGTAGAGTTGCTCATAGTATGTTCTTATAATTGTCTGTATTTCTTTGGTGTTCGTTGTGATCTCTCCTCTTTCATTCATGATTTTATTTATTTGGGTCCTTTCTCTTTTCTTTTTGATAAGTCTGGCCAGGGGTTTATCGATCTTATTAATTCTTTCAAAGAACCAGCTCCTAGTTTCATTGATTTGTTCTATTGTTTTTTTGGTTTCTATTTCATTGATTTCTGCTCTGATCTTTATGATTTCTCTTCTCCTGCTGGGTTTAGGGTTTCTTTCTTGTTCTTTTTCTAGCTCCTTTAGGTGTAGGGTTAGGTTGTGTACCTGAGACCTTTCTTGTTTCTTGAGAAAGGCTTGTACCGCTATATATTTTCCTCTCAGGACTGCCTTTGTTGTGTCCCACAGATTTTGAACCGTTGTGTTTTCATTATCATTTGTTTCCATGAATTTTTTCAACTCTTCTTTAATTTCCTGGTTGACCCATTCATTCTTTAGAAGGATGCTGTTTAGTCTCCATGTATTTGGGTTCTTTCCAAATTTCCTCTTGTGATTGAGTTCTAGCTTCAGAGCATTGTGGTCTGAAAATATGCAGGGAATGATCCCAATCTTTTGATAACGGTTGAGACCTGATTTAGGACCGAGAATATGATCTATTCTGGAGAATGTTCCATGTGCACTAGAGAAGAATGTGTATTCTGTTGCTTTGGGATGAAATGTTCTGAATATATCTGTGATGTCCATCTGGTCCAGTGTGTCATTTAAGGCCTTGATTTCCTTGTTGATCTTTTGCTTGGATGATCTGTCCATTTCAGTGAGGGGAGTGTTAAAGTCCCCTACGATTATTGTATTATTGTCGATGTGTTTCTTTGATTTTGTTATTAATTGGTTAATATAGTTGGCTGCTCCCATGTTAGGGGCATAGATATTTAAAATTGTTAGATCTTCTTGTTGGACAGTTCCTTTGAGTATGATATAGTGTCCTTCCTCATCTCTTATTATAGTCTTTGGCTTAAAATCTAATTGATCTGATATAAGGATTGCCACTCCTGCTTTTTTCTGATGTCCATTAGCATGGTAAATTCTTTTCCACCCCCTCACTTTAAATCTGGAGGTGTCTTCGGGTTTAAGATGAGTTTCTTGTAGGCAACATATAGATGGGTTTTGTTTTTTTATCCATTCTGATACCCTGTGTCTTTTGATTGGGGCATTTAGCCCATTCACATTCAGGGTAAGTATTGAGAGATATGAATTTAGTGCCATTGTATTGCCTGTAAGGTGACTGTTATTGTATATTGTCTATGTTCCTTTCTGATCTACTACTTTTAGGGTCTCTCTTTGCTTAGAGGACCCCTTTCAATATTTCCTGTAGAGCTGGTTTGGTATTTGCAAATTCTTTCAGTTTTTGTTTGTCCTGGAAGGTTTTAATCTCTCCTTCTATTTTCAATGATAGCCTAGCTGGATATAGTATTCTTGGCTGCATGTTTTTCTCGTTTAGTACTCTGAATATATCATGCCAGCTCTTTCTGGCCTGCCAGGTCTCTGTGGATAAGTCTGCTGCCAATCTAATATTTTTACCATTGTATGTTACAGACTTCTTTTCCCGGGCTGCTTTCAGGATCTTCTCTTTGTCACTAAGACTTGTAAATTTTACTATTAGGTGACGGGGTGTGGACCTATTCTTATTGATTTTGAGGGGGGTTCTCTGAACCTCCTGGATTTTGATGCTTGTTCCCTTTGCCATATTGGGGAAATTCTCTCCAATAATTCTCTCCAATATACCTTCTGCTCCCCTCTCTGTTTCCTCTTCTTCTGGAATCCCAATTATTCGAATGTTGTTTCGTCTTATGGTGTCACTTATCTCTCGAATTCTCCCCTCATGGTCCAGTAGCTGTTTGTCCCTCTTTTGCTCAGCTTCTTTATTCTCTGTCATTTGGTCTTCTATATCACTAATTCTTTCTTCTGCCTCATTTATCCTAGCAGTGAGAGCCTCCATTTTTGATTGCACCTCATTAATAGCTTTTTTGATTTCAACTTGGTTAGATTTTAGTTCTTTTATTTCTCCAGAAAGGGCTTTTATCTCTCCGGAGAGGGTTTCTCTAATATCTTCCATGCCTTTTTGGAGCCCGGCTAGAACCTTGAGAATCGTCATTCTGAACTCTAGATCTGACATATTACCAACGTCTGTATTGATTAGGTCCCTAGCCTTTGGTACTGCCTCTTGTTCTTTTTTTTGTGGTGAATTTTTCCGCCTTGTCATTTTGTCCAGATAAGAGTAGATGAAGGAGCAAGTAAAATACTAAAAGGGTGGCAACAACCCCAGGAAAATATGCTTTAGCCAAATCAGAAGAGATCCCAAATCATGAGGGGGAGAAAGGGGATAAAAAGAGGTTCAGAAAGAAGAAAAAGAAAAAAAAAAAAAAAAAAAAAAAAAAAAAAAAAGGAAGAAACAATTAAAAAAAGAAAACCAATAAAGAAAAATATATAAAAAGGAAAAAAATATATATATATTAGATAAACTAGTTAAAAAACGTTAAAAAAGAAAAGGGTAAAAGTTAAAAAAAATTTAGCAGAAGAAAAAAAATAAATTGAAAAAGAAAAAAAATTAAATTCAATCCTCTTTTTTTGATGGCTAATTGCTTTTTGACTAAGGAACCAAGGAACTTCAATGAGGAGAGTGAAGTCCATTAACAATTGATAGGGGAACAGCTGGATATACATGGAAAAACAACAACAGATAAACTTTAACTCTATGTTATGCCATTTGCCATTTGCTAAAGTTAGATGAAGATGGATCAAAGGCTTAACCATTGGGGCTAAAACTATGATATTTCTATGGGCAAAAAATAGAAGTAAGTGTTATTGCCTTTGGATTAGTTAAAAATGTCCCAGGCTGGACAAAATTTTAACCATAAAAAAATAAAAATGATACATTCAAACTTCATCAAAATTAGAAACTTTAACTTCAGAAGTTATCACTAAGAAAATGATAATACTATGTTATATAATTGAAATTTGCTAAAATTAAGCAGATTATAAGCCTTCTTCAAAGACTTTCATTAATTAACAAAAAGGTAACTGTGTGAGGTGATGAATGTGTTAATTAACTTGATGGTGAGAATCCTTGCACAATGTATACACGTGTCAAATCATAAAGTTTTACATTTTAAATATATCACAATAGTATTTGTTAATTATACTTCAATAAAATTGGGGGGGGAAAAGAAAACGAAAACCCAAATTACATATTTTGAAAAAAAATATGCTACATTTAAATGAGTTATATTCAGAATATAAAGAATTCTTTAAAATTAATGTTTTCAAAAAAACTAGCTTAAGAAAAATGAGGAAAAGTCTTCAAAAGAATGCTCATAGTTGAAGATGCAAAAATGGCCAGAAATTATATCAAAGGATACTCATCACCATTGACCATAATAAGAATACAAGTTAAAACCACAATGTGTAGGGGCACCTGGGTGGTTCAGTCAGTTGAGCATTCAACTCTTGATTTTGGCTCAGGTCCTGATCTCAGGGTCATGAGATTGAGCTCACTGGCTGGCGGCCTGCTCAGCAGGGAGTCTGGAGATTCTCCCTCCCTCTCCCTCTGCCCTGTCCTCCGATCGCACTCTCTCTCTCTCTCGCTCTCTCTCAAAATAAATAAAATTAAAACAACAACAACAACAACACCGCAATGTGCCAACTCCTAAACAAACTAAGATGTCTAAAATTAAAAGCAATAAGCCTCTAAAATGTCAGTGAGGATATAGAATACCTGGAATGACATACTGCTGGCGGGAGTATTAAATTACATTTAGCAACCTTGGAAGAGGATGTGAGATTCCTTATGAAGTTAAAAATACTCTATTACCCAGCAGTTGCAATTTTAAGTATTTATCCAAGATAGAACATATATCCACCCAAAGATTTATGGCAAATGTTTATAGCAGCTTCATTTATAATAGGCCCAAACTAGAAACAATTCAAATGTCCATCCCTAAAAGGTAAACACAGTTTAGTATATTTGAAAATGGACTACTACTCAGCAATAAACAGGAAAGCATGAATAAATTATGCAACAACATAGAGGAGTACAAAAACGTTATACTGAGGAAGAAAAGCAAGACACAAAAGAGCACATTTCATGTGATTTCATTTTTATTACTTCTGAATAGGTAAAACCAAAATGTGGAGATAGATATCAGAAGTGTTTCTCCCAAGGCTAAAGGGAATTTGTCTTGATAGAAACATAAATGAACTTTCTGAGATGATAAAAATATTTCATATTTTCATATTCTGACTGGGGAAATTGTTTATATATTTTTCTGATGATTAGTTATGTTGAGCACATTTTGATATTCATGTTGGCCACTTGTACGTATTTGGAGAAATGTCTTTTTAACTCCTTTATCTATATATATTTTTGATAGTATTGATTAATGCTTTCCAGAAAAAGGGTTAAATAAATAAACATGTATACCCATCATACTTGTCTTAATGATAATGTTAGAACCTTTTTATTTTTTTTATTATTTTTTTAAAGACTTTATTTATTTATTTGACAGACAGTGATCACAAATAGGCAGAGAGGCAGGCAGAGAGATAGAGGGGGAAGCAGGCTCCCTACTGAGCAGAGATCCTGATGCGGGGCTCGATCCCAGGACTCCGGGATCATGTCCCGAGCCGAAGGCAGAGGCTTTAACCTACTGAGCCACCCAGGTGCCCCAGAACCTTTTTATATTTCACTAAGCATGGGTGTTGTGGCTATTTCTAACAAAGATCCATCATACAAGAATTCAGAATTATTCCTATCACAGAAGTAGGTTTTACTTTGTTGCTGCTGTTTCTTTCTTTTGTTTTAACCAAGAATGGGATTAGGAGTCCTTTGCCACAGCTATTAATAGGCTTTGTACTCTGCTTTGGCCTTTAGGATCTTCTTGAGAAAGATGCCCAGCCACCTGTCAGTAAGAAAGTAAGAACTTTAGTTCAACAACCACAGGGCACTAAATTCTGCCCAAAAAGTGAGCACTGAGTGTGCTTGAGTTTCTTTCTCCCTCTCCCTCTGCTTCCTGCCCCTCTGCACATCCTCTCTTTCTCTCTAAACTAATAAATAAATCTTAAAAAAAAAAAAATCAACAGCAATTATACAGACAACCGTGAGTGTCATAACTAGGATAATTTCCTTTGGATACATGATTATGCAGATTTGCAGGCATACTTCTTCTAGGTCACAAATGGATCCTGTCATTGCTACATGAATAGGTGATCCCAAGCTGAAGACCACTGCCAGGTAATGGCAGCTTTGCAAAGTTAACACCCTTTTGCATGTTTCAGTCCTAGGCATTTCTCTTCCCTCACTACTTAGCAGCCAGATGTGGCCACAGATTAATATGCTCAGATAAGCTATATCTGATATCTCAGTCTCAAGAAGTATGGAGTCAGTATGGTTAATATGGCAATTCATACTTTGCCCTCATCATAGAGAATATCCATATTCACATGCTGAACCCAAAGTTAATGAGTAAGTCTAAAAGCAAAAAAATCTAGTTATTAAGGCAAAAAAGGTTAGGTGAACATGGTTTAGAATGAGATAATCTAGCCTAAAATTATCCATACAACAAATAACTACCTTTTCTAATACATATTGTCTCAGGTAAATGAGTACATTAATTGTATGATAATAGTACTTGATTCATAGGATTGTATTTGCTTGGCTTTAAGTAGGTGGACAGTGAATGCTTGCTGATTAGGTTCATGTTAAAATCTTGTTATTTTTTTCAAACCCAAATTGTTGTTTGACTGATATTCCTGGTTAGTGATTTTAAATAATTGTGGAAACAGTGTAATTTTGGTTTGTAACTTATGATAGATATTCCAGACAATAAGTGAAGTATTCCTGGATATACCTATAGTGTCGTCTAAATGTCTTATTCCGTATCTATTCCTCCATTATAGCACTAAGCTGAAGTTTGTGCCTTCTCAATCTTTCTGGGGTTGTCCTAAACTATGACCTGTGGCTAATCACCTCACTCTATGAATATTGCATTCCAGCAACTAATCTCCTCACCATCTCACTCAACTCTTTTGACCAGCTCTGCTCATACTCTAAGGAACATGTGACTTCCGGGACCCATATTTCATTTTCAGACCTGGCCATTTCATAAAGTACAAGAGGAGAAGCAGGAAAGAAAGAAAATTCATAGTTGTAAGTACTGCAGATGTAAGGAAAAAGCTAGGTTAAAATTAGATGGTTTTGTCACATCATCATTATGGCTTTATTTTTAATGTTTTAAAGATTTATTTATTTGTTTGAGAGAGAGAGTGAGAGCATGCAGTGTAGAGGGACAGAGGAAGAGGGAGAGTCTGAAGCAGATTCCACACAGAGTGCGACATGGGGCTCAATCTCCAACCCCGAAATCATGATCTGAGCCAAAAACAAGACTTGGTTTCTTAACCAACTGATATACAGGCACCCCTATTTCTTAATTTTCTAGTGAATATTTGGGAAATAGTAGGATTGTGTGCCGAAATGTGTTTACAATACTAATTAGGTTGATCATTCCTTTCCTATTAGAAAAAAAAAAAAAGTCTGCAAAATTTTGTAATAAGAGATAACAATGAGAGTATAAGTTATCTAAAACTATATACCACTTGCCTAACTCTATATGCAAATTAAGATTGGGTCATCCAAATATATTGCTAAAATGATAAAAGTGTTACACCTTTCGAAATTGTGATGAAGTCAATATCTACAATGTTACTAGGACTTGTGAGCCATAAGTGTTCACAATAACATATTTGAAAATAGAATATTTTTTAAAAATAGCCATTTAAATAGAACATTTATTCCATTTTAAAGTAGTCAGTTTTCTTTTCTATTGATTTTGAATACTAAATATTTAAAATTCAAACTCATCCTAGAGGGAAGTCACTAAATACATTTAAATTTAATTACACCAAAAAACAGAATTGGTAAGAGAGTGGATAGAAGCTTGTCTGCATGACCTGACTACATGATATTTCTATCCGTAAATGGAAATCTTATTCCCTTCAATTCATATATGTTTCCCAGAAGTTTCCATATTTCCTAGAATGGACATTAGGGCTCTCATGTGGACCAACAATGGTCTTTAAACATTGCAAATTTTGATGCAGTATTTTACTTTTTCAAGTCTCTGTGGAAATTATTTGACCAGAGTAAAGTATTTCATCTGATACAAGTCTTTCTGAAACAAGATGAGAAGGTCTACTTTGAAATGAGAAGGGAAGAAAACCATTACTAGATTTTCTAGTAACTTTTTCCTGCCTTTAGCTAGTATAAAATGAGACTTTGTGTGTACTGGAAAGGGATCCATGGAGACACATGATCATCACAGAATTAAATAAAGCATTCTCCCTGCTTTGCAATAAAAATTTGTGTCTCCACATAACCTGTATATGGAAGCCACAATTCCCACTCTGATGATATTTGAAAGTCTATCCTTTAGAGAGTAATTAGGTTTAGGTAAGTTCAGGAGGGTGGAGGTCCCATGATGGGATTAGTGCCTGTTTAAGATGCAGGGGAAAAAAAAAAAAAAAAAAAAGCTTTTGCCAGACAGGAAGTCTGCCAGCACCTTTGTTTTGGACTTTCCAGCCTCTAAAACAGTGAGAAATAATTGCTTGTTACCTAATCCACCTAGTCTCTGGTATTTTGTTGTAGCAGCTGCAGCGGAATAATACACTCCCCTACTAGTTATGAAAGGTATGCTGCTATGATTACTCACTCATACTATTTTCATAAATAGCAAATATATGCCATAATCACTAACAATTTACTTTGTTTCTCTATGTTTTGCATCCAGTTCATTTAAGTAACATTTGGAATCTTGGTCTTTCTTATCATTTTGTACTTTACCATCACACTCAAGGCCTCAAGAGACACAGAACAAGTAAAATTTCCCTACTACACAATCTTCACTATGTGATTCAGTGTAGGAGTCCTGTCTCCCTTCTTCAATAGAAAATGGTTATTTCCTTCTCTTTCCAGGTCAAAAAATACAGTTTTCTTTTTTTACTGCTTAGAATGCTCTTACAGAAGATTCATTAGTCAAGAGAATGTACATCCTTTCAGCTCTACTAATTTATTTATTATCTTGAAAAAATAAAATCTACCTTTCTGGCAAATTTTTGGATACTCAAGAAAAAAATGAAATGTCTACCTCCCCTTTCTTTTGCAAATTGGAAGTCATTTTAACTATCCATCTCATGTTTTCATGTATAAGTTTACTTTGAACTTTTACTTTCTTACCTCCTGGCCTCTGAGAACATTTTTCAACTCAATCTCATTTGGCTCTTATTTATTGATCAATATCTATGAACCAGAGACTCTGTTAGATGGCAGGAAGCTACAAGTATCAAGACAAAGTGGGCTTATTTTTGTAAAGTATACATTTGGGGTTGAGGAAGAGAAACAGATGAAAACCCAGTTGCCAAAAAAATATAATAAATACAATTTTTTAGAAAGAATAGTCAAAAATAACCAGGAAAGAAAGTAACTGGAGTAGAATGACCAACAGAAAATTGAGAGAGGCTTCCTTTTTATTAAAGGATTTCCAATATGTCATCATCAAATTGGATATATCTTCATTTTATCTTTCTACATATTTTATACAAAAATGGGAATAGGCAGACTATTTTTAATAGAGAAAGTAGTATAAGAAAGAAAAGAAAAGAAAAAGATTGCCATAGGGGTCAGAAGATTTGGATTCTGTGGGGTGCGTGGTGGCTCATTTGGTTAAGCATCTGCCTTTAGGTCAGGTCATAATCCCAGGGTCCTGGAATAGAGTCCCACATCAGGGTCCTTGCTCCACGGGGAGTCTGCTTCTCCCTCTGCCTGCCACTCCCCTTGCTTGTGAAGTTCTCTCTCGTTCTCCTTCTATCTCTGTCAAATAAAGTCAAATAAATAAATAAATAAAATCTTTAAAAAAAAAAGGAAGGGGCGCCTGGGTGGCTCAATGGGTTAAGCCTCTGCCTTCAGCTCAGGTCATGATCTCAGGGTCCTAAGATCAAGACCTGCATCATGTTCTCTGCTCAGCAGGGAGCCTGCTTCTCCTTCTCTCTCTCTTTGCCTACTTGTGATCTCTCTCTCTGTCCAATAAATAAGTAAAATTAAAAAAAAAAAAAGGAATATTTGGATTCTAGCTAGTCTTAGATCTGGCACTGATTTACTAATTCAAGCAAATCATTTGTCCTCTTACCTGTTTCTTATCTTGTCAAATGAGATAGGTGGTCTGGGTTAGTGTTTTCAAACTATGGGCCACAAACTCTAGGTTTTGAAGTTTCATGATATTGTCTTATTTGGGTAGTGTTGGGAGTGATCATTTCATTAGCCAGCCCTCTGACACTTACTGGACTAGCTCTGTTTGCAATCATTATATGTTTAGGAACTAAATATACATTTACTTTGAAAAAAAATTTTTTTTTAAAGATTTTATTTATTTATTTGACACAGAGATCACAAGTAGGCAGAGAGATAGTCAGAAAGAGAGGAGGAAGCAGGCTCCCTGCTGAGCAGAGAGCCCGATGTGGGCCTCGATCCCAGGACCCTGGGACCATGACCTGAGCTGAAGGCAGAGGCTTTAACCCACTGAGCCACCCAGGCGCCCTGAAAAATTTTTTAATATTAAAAATAAAATATCCAATTTTATACTACTTTAAATTATAATGTTCCATGATGCTATGACATACAGTGTGGAAAAGGTCAATGTGAACATTTATCTTTTTTTGTCTTTGTTTTCCACATAACACCCACTACATTCCCTTACTTTCCTCGCATACTGACCTATTGTGAAACGGCCTGTTTTTAGCATGAAATCCTTCAAAAGTGTGCTTCAGACTCTATCAATAGTTCCAACAATGTGCTTTGCTTTTCTTAGAGAAAAACCAATCTTGTACTCCCAGAGAACACACAAAATGCTATTATCTGTAAAGATTCAAAAGAACTTTTCAAGATAGAGTCAAGAAAAAGTCCTTACCAGCCTTGACAATCTAGGTCATGAACGGTATAGTTGAAGGTTTTAAGGTGGAGTGCAGTGGGGTGAGAAGAAGACTTGAGGACTATAAAATAAGCAAAAGAGAAAAGGAAAGTAGAGATAATTGATACTGACTCTACATGTTAAGAAAGATCATTTGAAGGAATTGTATGTGTATTCTTGAGAAGATGCACCAAAGACTGTATTCTTTTTGATGATGGACTGTACCTACAGGTCCTTTCTGATATTATGAGGTCGTCAAGAAAAGCTGTACAGCTTTACATTCAATAAATATTCACTAGGTACTATGATAGACAGTGAGGTGATAAAACATTAAAAAATATTTGAATTCCACCCTCAAAAGCTAATTGTCTAGAACTATGATGTACATTAGCCATTGCTCATGTGTTTATTTAAAATTAAATTAATTGCAATAAAATAGGACTAATGATTCAGTTCATTGTTCATTCTATGTAACTGTATCAAAGGCTTCACAGTCATAAGTGGCTAGTGACTGCTGTTTTGGAGAACTCAGATTAAAGAATATTGTCATCATCGCGGAAGGTTTAATGAGCATCAGTGGACTAAAAGACAATATAAGAGTGAAATTCAAAACTGCAGTTGTAAGTAGCACATTGAAATAGAAATACAGGACATTTTAGAAGTACAGTAATCCTCATAAAAATTTAACTGGCTTATGGCTGGTCTGAGTATATGAAAATAATATTGAAAAGAAATTTTCTTTGAGAAAATTATGGTTAAGATAAAGGTAAAAATTAGGTTGTATGCCTGAAGTATAGAAATTAAATCAAAGTAAGATAAGGCACCACTGTCAGAGAAGACATATTATGCGATTTTATAGTTATTAGAATCAATAAAATAAGTATATGAATAGCAAGAAATATTCCAAATCATGTCGGATAATAAAGACTCAAACTTAATGCATCTTAAGTTTATCTGAACAGTCCTAGGAGAACTGTAAAGATTTTAAGTAATGTAATGTCATAAACAGTATTATATTTTTCGAGATATCTCCAGCAGTAGAGAATAATTGGAAATGGACAAAAGGTGGACTCAGAGATTATATAGAAGTTAATTGCTTCGATCCACTTGAAAACTAATGCTCATTGGTCAAAAATGATGAAAACTGTGGGTGGAGGATTAATCTGAATGCCCAGAAATTATTGAAAATTTGGATTTAGGAGATGAGGGAGTAGGAAAAAGTGCCTATTTGGTCAGTAGAATCATGAGTGTTTTAAGACACTAAGTTTTAGAATGATTTGTTATACAACAATAACTAAATGACACCATAATATTGAAATAAGGAACAATAGATAAAGGGTCTTTTTTTTTCTTGATGAGAAGATAAAGATAATTATTTATATACCTGCATCCTAAGTTTGAAATTTCTTTGAAACATTGAAATGCATATGTCTTGTGAATAGTTGGGTGTTGAGTGTTAGAGATTGGCACAAAGATTTATGGCTGAAATATATGACAGAGCCCTATGTAGGAACTAGTTGAAATCCTAGAAGGGGGAAAAAAAATTTCCTTGGGAAAAAATGTAGCATGAAAAGAGAGACAAAGTAAAAGTCTTGAGTAACTTTAATACTTAATAGAAACTATCCTATATTCCTTAGAAGGTCAAAATACCTTAGAAGAAGGTTTACTTGAAAAACTCTGTTACCATGGAAATATTTATATACCTTAAATCTTTACTCAATAAAGTGGATTGGGACGAAGAAAGGAAGGTTGAAGGCACAACAAGGAAAAGAGAAAGAGAGACCCAAATGAATATTTTCATTCTTCATAACAAGTCTTAACAATGTCAAATTAATAGTATACTGTTCAACTAATGTTAATGCTGCTAATTTCTGCCCTCTCCCCCAAAAAAGGATTGTGAGTATGCAACTGAAATTTTTCAAGGGGATGAAATCAACAGCTTTTATTTCAGTTTTTAATGTTTTTTTAATTTCCCTCTGATTCTCTTGACCTCTTCTAGCTATCAGAAATTCACTCGCTGACAATAAATTTAACAGAAAGAAACCCATGATCTCTGCTTTAATATTTCTTAAGCTGGAAAACCTTAAAAATGACTTTTTCTTTGCTAAGATTTACCTTAAAAATGAAATTGTTGAATGTCAATAAGGCAGTTATAGATAAAATGTTATTAAATTATTTTAAATATTTTTAATAACTGGAATTCTTAAAAATGTGTATTATGGAAAAGTGAAATATAAATTGAATGCATGCCTTTATTCATTTATGTAGTAATTTAAGCTTTATAAGTTATATGCTACACAGGTGAATACTGTTTATCTTTCTAAGGTTAATAGGTCTACAGTGATACGAAATTCACTTTAAATACAAACTAAGAGCAAATATAATAAGGCTGATAATTTTGTGTCAATTACATAAAATAAAATTCAGAAAACCAGGAATGCCACCAAAAATTATCTTTAGAATAAAATGTGTTATAAAGAAAAAGCAATAATTAAATAAATCAAAATAATTCAAAATACTAGTTCTACTGAGTAGTACATGGTGCCAGACACAGAGCGTATGCTGAGAGTCTAAAGATGATGATTTTTTTTTCTCTATAATTCTTCTTGGAGGCACACATATTTGCTTTGGCAAATTGTCTTTATATCCAAATTTCAAACTGAGTTTAAATTTCAAATTTTCCAAGATAATGAAAGACAACAGTCTTCCCCCCAATTTCAATTAATTGCACTATATTCACACCTGGTAATGCCTCTGGTATTACTGTCAGGAAGCCCAGTCTTTCTCAGACCTACCTAACAGAATCTCCCCTCATTCTTCAATGTTCGGCTCAAATTTTTGGTTGGTGAAGTTTTCATTAATCTTTCCTGGCATCATCATTACTCCCCTTCTATTTCATAGTACATTTTAGTAAGTACTATATTTAATTGTACTCATTATTTATTCATCAAATACTGGTGGGGATACTACACTGGACAAGTCTCTTGACATAAAGATGAATTCAGCCCCCTACAAATTCTAGGGTCATCTAAAGGTTCCAGCTACAACAGTTGCCTACAAGAACTAAATAAGAAACAGAAGACAAAAGAGCTAAACTCCAGGACTGGAGTCAGAAATTATTTAAAATGGTACCCACAAAGGAAATGACAAATTAATTAACTCTAAATTATGTGTAAATGCTTTTTACAAAGTTACATTGCTAATGGTGAAAAGCAGGCTTTAGCGTGTTTAACCTTAGGAAACACTATGTACAAGAACATTCCCTGTTAATAGACCTTAGTACTATCTTCAACTTCTTCCACGTTCTCTGCTGTATTCCAGGAGCTGAATGTATCAAAAGTTTGGTTCATTTTTGGTTATTTTAATAGAAGACACACAGGCAAATTCAACAGATCTGAAGAGACTTGTTGCTCCTTAGTCATAAAGGCATTCAAACTTTTAGCAAAAGTCACATGTGAAACTTTGAATGGGCATCAGGCATCCTCACAGGAATCACTGGGATTAGCACTTCTAGTGCCTGAGGGAATTGGTAGTGGTTTCATGTAATTCCTGCACTTCCTAATGTTAGAAATGACTTTTGCTTTTCTGTGCTTTTCAAGTACAATTTACTTCATAAGGCACAATAAATATTTATTTTTAAAAATTATTAAAATCTTCTCTCAAAGTAGACAGTTGACTTTGTGACCAGTCTACCTTTTGGATAGCAGATGTTGAATGCTCAAGGACAGACTGAACTGTTACATAACCAGAAAATCAAATAAAAATTTAAGAGTGAGAAGCATGAATTTCTACATTTTTTGATTTGTATATATAAATATACATAAATTTTATGAATAATAACATTTATTATATATATTTTAATTTAAATGTATTTATATTTTGAATTTATCTTCTATATATATAAAACATATAGATATATATGATCTATATATATCATATAGATATAGATAAGATAGATAAAAATAAATTAAAAATTTAAAAAGTAGATATATATGATACATAGATACAGAGATATAAAAGTTATGAAAATGTATATTGATAACTTCTTTTTTTTCTACTAGGGAATAGAATTTAAAGGAATAAAAGTTTATAACTAAAACCCTTGAATATAGAGCTGACGTCATTTGCTAAATTTCTTTCAATCAGAACAAAACTTATAAAGATTTTTTTTTTAAGTAGCTACTTTTAAAGTATCAAGACTTTGAAAAATTTTCTGGACTTTTTTTGGGGTGTCTGGATGGCTCAGTTTGTTAAATATCTGACTCTTGATTTCAGCTCAGGTCATGATCTCAGGGTTGTGATATAGAGCCCCACATCAGGCTCCACATTGGGCATGTGGACTGCTTAAGATTTTCTCTCTCCTCTGCCTCTCCTCCCCTCTATCTTTTTTTTTTTTTCCTGAACTTTTTGCATTAGTCGAGCATTATTTTTTCCCCACATACTTGTAGTTCAGAAAATATTTACCTCCTTTGTTTAAAGAAGCAGAAAACAAAACACTAATTTCCATACATACACTAATTTACATACATTTCTAATTAAAATACATAAATACTTCACACAATGCTATTTTTGCATCTGTCAGGGCAATTATTGTTTTAGTCTTTTCTTATTTTTATTTCATATTAGAATCTTTAAGAACAGAACATCTTACATGGAAGTCTTTTCTTCCGTCTATTATGTTCTTGACGAACACTCTCCAGAGGAAGCATGGCCTCAGTTCTCCACAGGGCTCAAATGAGGCTCAGTATTTAGTGTGCTCTCTTTACTTTGAAACTTGGTTTTGAAATGCAGTGAAATGTAGGATATTTTAAATATTCTCTAATTACTTTCTGCTTAAAGCTTCTTCTAAAAACAGGTTATGAAATACACAAAGATAGGGCATTATGTATATGTTATTTAAAAATAAATCCCTCAGAAATAGCTCAAGAGAAGTATAATTACTATTTAATAACTTTTTACACAATATCATATAAAGCACATGAAATTATAATTTCATAAAATATGAACTTCTTTAATTTCTTGATTTTTAAGAAAAATGTATAAGAGATTTTTCAATTCCTCTCACACCTCCATGTCATGTAATATCTAACTGATTTTAAACTAAGCAGTCTGAAATAAGTATAATGGCACTATGCATACAGGAGAATGCTAAAGAAATATGTCTCTGACCATGAGCAAAATTCAAGTATAATTTCTATCTTAATGTAACTTAGTCTGTCTTGCTCAGATTTTGTAGATTTTTTTTTTTTTTTTTTAATTAACAAAGGTAGTTGAAAGGGCACCTAGGTGACTCAGTTGGTTAAGCATCTGCTTTTGATTTTGGCTCAGGTCATGGTTTCATTATCATGGAATTGAGGCCCAGGTCAGGCTCTACACTCAGTGGGGAATCTGCCTGTCCCTCTCCCTCCTCCTTAGTCCCTCCCCCTCTTTCAAAACAAATAAATAAATAAATAAATAAATAAATAAATAAATACTTAAAAAGGAAAGGTAGCTGAAGACTGATGGACAAGAATTAGTTTCATTGTGGATCTTTACAAGTCAATGGTAATTCATGATCAATTACTTTGACATTTTTAGTCCAAATATAACTCAGGTATGATCAAAAATATTTTCCTGAAGCGTATTTTATCTCCAAGTACAATGAGTTTGTCTTGTCTAGATTTTGGTCATTTTCTAACTCTGTTCTCAATCCCACACTTTCACGGTCCACCCTTTGGGTTTGTTTGTCCATCATTTTCTCTTTTCTTTATCAAGGTTACATCTCATAACACCCCTTTCAGTCTTCCTCTGTCTACATTTTCTTTTCCTTCTCACTTATACCGAGTTTTCCATAATTGCTCTCTCCTGCACTGTTTTTAATTACATTGTACATCTGCCCCCTGAACTGGAATAATTTGGAATTAAAACTACTTGTAAACTTTTTTGTATTAAGATTATAAATTCCTTCAGAATTATTGAATCCCAGGGTATCAAATACTTTTGTTTATTGTTTTATTATTAATTTCTGAGAAGTATTCATTACCAAAATTGCTTTTCTGTATGAAGGGCAATCTGTGCATGGTTTTCAGACATTCTCTGCACACACACACCCCCCAATTTTGAATCCTCTCATGGAATAGTCAGTACTCGAAGTAGAATGGTTTACATCATACTAGCTTCATCTGATGGATCTCCAGCAGTTCATTGAATTATGGAAGGGTGTGTTTCTTTCCCTAGGAAATATCTTTTAAAAGAAATAAAAGGAGGATTTCAGGCGCCCAGTAAATCTACTGAAATGTTTTGCATGATTGTGAACTCTGTGTGAAAATGATAAATTTGCCACAGAATGAAGAGATAATTCTACCTGTCCTGACTGAGCCATAGAAGAAGCTACCACTGGCCTACAGGTGATTTGGTTCAAGCTGAAAATAATAGGCACCAGATCTAATATATTTGGACCCAAAGTTTTAACATGCCGGATGCTGTTTAGAGATATCAGGTTATTCATTGGACAACACTGAGCTTTTTTTAAAATCACATTATCTGTACTAGTTATGACAATGATAGTTGTGACAACAGATAAACCACTAACTCTCAGTCACTTAACCTAGTCTCTTGCTCTTATAAAGTGTAAAACAGGTGAAGTACAATCAATGAGCCATGGCTTTCCTCTAAGCAGTGATTAAAAGCAGCAGGGAACTTCTTTCTAATGGTTCCTCCATCTTTAGCATGTGGTTTCCATGTTGGTCAAGCTGGTTTACCTCAAGACCCAGAAAAGAAAAGAGCAAAATATCAAGTTTGGATGTGGGCCTACATCATTTCATTAGATCTCAGGCACAAAGGACAATGAAGTTAACTGCAAAAACCAACCAGGCAAGGTTGTCTAGCTGAACACTTGGAAAGAAGGGAAAGTGGGCCCGATGAGTAGCTATTTATTTTTTAACAGAAGAAGAGTGTTGGAAATCAGAAGGAAAAAAAAAAAAAACAAGAAAAAAAAAAACCATAACTGACTGATCACACACACTCGGATGGGATATTTTTTCCCATAAAATATTTAAAATTAATTACTTATATAAATTATATGGATTAATGACATTAGACACATTTCATAAGATTAAGTAAAACCGGCCATTAAATTGAGTAGCAAGAACTTGGCTAACAGCCAGCTAGTCAATCAGTTAATTCAACTTTTAAACATTGTGTGTTTGGAAAGAAGTGTTCAATGCTGATGAGAAACCTCTGAGGAAATGCTTCTTGAAATACATTAGCACTTTACATAAAACCCAGTTTTATGTGTATGTGTGTTCATGTTTGGGAGGCAGTGGAAGGGGAGACTGTGGGAGATTGGGGCAGGGATAAAGAAATAAGGAATATATTTTGCTTAAAATATTGATTTGGAGGTTTGATTTTAAAATTCTGTAAAATGTTTTTCAATATGTAACTATATAATTAATTTTATTTCATCTTTATTTTATTGCTGTAATTTACCAATTATATCTCTGATAGAAACCATGGAGCTAGGATTTGAGGGTAAATAATTTTGTATTAAATATTGGCTAATGAAATATGAGAGTAAACACTAAAGTTGGATGAATGCATAGAAATCATATTATAGGCAGAATTCTTCCTCTTTGTCCTTCCCTTCTATCTAGGAAAATGTCCCTGACATCTATGAATATGGAACATGATAAAATGGGAAGTGTTTTGAAGATACAATTAAGGTTACACACTTTAATATAAGGAAACTATCCTAGATTTTCCAGTTGGGCCCAATCTATTATTCACCTTAAAAACCAATAATTTTCTCCACTGAGAATGCAGAAAAAATACAGTAGCTGGGAAAGTCAGAGATATTCAAAGACTTCAGATTCCAACTACCTTTGCCAAATGGAAGATGCTACAAGGAACTGAGGCAGCCTTTATGAACAGAGAATGGAGGCCAACAGAAATACAAAGAACTGAATGCAGCCAACAACTAACATGAGTTTGAAAGCAAATTTTTCCCTAGAGCCTCAAGAATATTACGTAGCTCTACCTACACCTTGATTTCTGCCCCATGAAAGTGTGCGTGGACATCAGGTTGTGCCATGCTATACATGGTCTTCTGATCTGCAAAACTATGAGATAATAAATTTGTGTTTTTTCAACCACAAAGATTCTTGTAATTTGTTATGATGATAATAGAAAACTGTTCTTTAAAAAAGAACATAGTAAAGATGGGAGTCCCATCTCCATTGTCTGAAAAGCTTCCCAATATCAAGATGGCATAAAATGGTCAGAAACAGTTTATACGGTTCAGTAAAAATATAGATAGATAATTTTAAAGCATAGTAATATAACTTCAAGCAAATATATTTAGAAATAAGAATATTGTTTTACTTTTCATATGGCTTAAACTTTAAAAAAGAGAAATCAAGCAAAATCTCATATTTTATTCCCTTACATGCTTTCTCAACGTAGAAATTCAGATCTTGAAGCTAAACCATTTCAAATGGCACAATTTAATGGATGCTTCTTTTGGCTTTTTCATCTAAATTAGTCATTTTTTTTTTCTGTTCCAAAAACATTTTATTTACAACTCTTTTCTTTGAATTCAGTTATATGTTTCCATTACTATTGTAGTAGGTAGTGCACCTAGTATTAAATAAATATATCTTTTTTCTCTTGATCCATTTTTTAATTTTCAAAGATATTTTTTGTGGTAATTATTGCAACTATTTCTATGTCTCCATAAATTGTTATCATCACTTTTAAACTTTGATAAATTATCATCAGGAAATTTGACCTTTACAATGGGCATTTTGTATAAGACTTTCTGACATAGATTAAAAAAAAAAAAAGAACAATGACAAAACATAAAGCAATTTTTAAAAAAAATTTTACTTATTCATTTGACAGAGAGAGAAATCACAAGTAAGCAGAGAGGCAGAAGCAGGCTCCCTGCTAAGCAGAGGGCCCGATGTGGGGCTTGATCCCAGGACCCTGAGATCATGACCTGAGCGGAAAGTGAGGCTTAACCCACTAAGCTAACCAGGTGCCCCTAAATAAAGTAATTTAATTCAACTTTGTACTTCAAAATATGTAAACTATACTTTTTTGTTCAAGCATTCTGTTTTAAGCTGGAACTTCAGCTTTTTTCCTATAAGTCATACAGCCACAAGAAGATAAGAAAATAATTTAAAAAAACTTATTTTTTATGAAAGTAGAAGTGACTTTACATTCTAAATACCATATTTAAGAGGAAAGAAAGAATAAAAAATTAAAAACAACAACAAACACTGGATGCCCCATGGTGTCTCAGTTGATTAAGCATCTGCTTTCTGCTCGGGTCACAATCCCTGGGTCTTGGGATCTAGCCCTGCATTGGTTCCCTGCTCAGTGGGGAGTTTGCTTCTCCCTCTCCCTCTCCCTCTCTGCTTCTCCTTTCTCCTCCTGCTCTGTCTCAAATAGGTAAATACATAAATAAATCTTTAATGAAAAACAGTAAACTTTGGAAATCAGGAGAGCTATATGTCAGATGAAGCCTAGAAGATGTAAGAGCTTGTCTTCATAGATATCCTAAAACCCATACTTTTTTATGGTCAGGAGCACAGGCTGAGATTCAAAACCCAAATATCTTATTTGGAGCAACAGGAATGGGAGCATGCCTTAATCACAGAAGCTCTCTGGGTTTCTTGTTTCTAAACACCAAAGAGTGAGACCCAAGTGAAGATTGGCACAAATTGTAATTCCAGGAATGGTCTGCCTCTGTGGCAATGGAACCAAAAGGATATTTCAAATTGTAAATATTCTCTTGTTGAATATTGCTCGTGGGTGGAGAAAAGTATGTCCAAATGGGCTTCCACACAATTCCATCTGTGAAAAATTCATGTTTCAAATATAAACATGACAACAGATTGTGAACATATAAAAATATAATAAAAATTTAAAAAGATATGAAATATGAAAAACCAGTTGCAAGTAAATAACACTTCCAAGAAAAAAAAAATGAGATGTATGTGTGTATATGTGTGCATGCATATATACCAATATGCATCTTAATGTCTCTCTCTTCCTGCCTCTCTATCCTCTAACTATGCATAGTGAGATAAAATTTTAGATCAGATTATCCAAGAGCTAAAAGGACAATCATGGAATGGATCAATTGTATATCTACAATTTTAAGCATGTAACAATGTGGAAACTAGTTTAAGTTGCCATAAATTATCTATTCTCCAGTAAAGGGACCTTACTTTAATGTTATCTATATTTCTGACTTTATAATTTAAAGATATTCTTTAATTCCATCATGATTTTAGAGAATAATTCTATTTTTATTGTAATTCTTCTGTGAATTAAATGTTCAACATAAATTTCTCTAAAAAAAGCAATGACATTTTTGAATTGCTTATATCAAATCTACAGAAATCTGCTTAACCTTGCTGATATTCTTTCATTACTGATTTTCTTAACATCTTGACATGAGAGAATTCAGAAATATAACTGACAAAACTGTAAATATGAGATAATCTAACAATGTTGTGAAGTATTTCAACAAGCCCTTCCTCTTCCCAGCCCTAAAAGAAGCATGAAAGTGTATTAAAAACTGAAATAACTATGGCTAATACCCATTAGTTTCAACCTAGTTTCACATAGTATTTAGAAGTTGTCCCAGTTAAATCCATCAAAACACAAACCCTGCTAGGACAGGAGTTTGGTCCCTAAGGGCCCTTTCTTATAATTGCAGACCCATCAGATTTTTAAGTCATATGGAAAGTCAATATGGAGTCTTCAGGGAAGCTCGTTCATTCTCAACTTTTCTATTTCTCTATTACTATGTTCACCTCATTTCAACTCTCATTCAAATTTTAACAACTGCAAGAGTAGGCTTATTTCAGACCCTCTTGACATACATTTTACCTGGTAGAAGATTCCAATACCCTTAGGGACCACATCAAAAAATGCCCCACTTAAAAAGAATTTGCTGAAGTGCATTTATGAACTCAGTCTCTCTAAATTCAGCAGTACAAGTCTATAATTTTCCTCAAAGGAAGCTTGGCCTTTAAGCATAGTTATACTTTGTATCAAAGTCATATGCAATTATAAAAATGCATGAAAAAAAAAATCAGCAGCCTTTAGGCAACTGTTCTGATCACAGAGGTTAAAGAAACCCTAACAGATTATTTCTTCCAAGCCCCACCTCTGGCCAGAGATCTATTACAACCACCCAGACAGATTATTTTCTCTTTAAAAAATCTCTCCAGTTATTTTCTTCAGACTGATATGGAAACACTTAATATCCTAATATATTGTTCATGATGTTAAGGGGAAAAAATATTTGAGTAAGAAAATGTATGGTTGCTGATTTTACATTTGGATCGGGAAAGCATTTTACAATGAATAGCAAGAGACCATAATTACTAGAGAAGGGGCAAATTAGTTTTACTATCCTGCAAAAAGCAGGTAACTACTATGTGGCAAATTATAATCCATGAATATTTAATTTCCCCTAGGTATTTCTCTCCTGTAACATGGCAGAGGGTATATCAAAAAATGGCTCTTCTAAAAATGCAAATTCTTCCCTTGAATGTTTAACTCCTTTGTTAATCTGATGAGTGGTTCTTTTTTCAGTCTTTAGCTATTATCCAAAAGAGAAGAAAAAAAAAAAAATCCTGCTGAAAGAAACCAAGCTGAATTTCAATCATAATAGTCTTTAGAAATCCAAACTTCTGTAGATATTTGGTGATATTTTTATAACAAAACCAAAATTAATTACTTCAGTTGAAAAACTCTATTAAAATTTCAGATTACCTATGGAAATATAAATCATAAAATTTTATAGAATGTGATAATGGTATCTCTATGATAAATTTATAAAAGCTTTGTATTTTTGCTATTCCAACTTGAAATTAGCTGTGGTAAATATAATTACGCTTTTTATATTTTATTGATTTTTGTGATGAAATCTTACTATGTACAGAGCTAACACCTGAATTAGAGTCATATGTAAAGATTTATGAAGAAAATTTTTATGCATATGGTACAAAACAAGACATTATAAACAAAACAAGACTAATCACAAAGATGCTATTTTACTCTTTTTTTAAAGATCTGCCCTAGATAGATAACAATCACAACAACAACAAAAAACACTTTCCTGAAATAAAATGCTAAGAGCCCAGAACTAACCAATGCAAGTATGTATAGTAAGAGGAACCATATATCCTCCTAGAGAGTTCCGCACAAAGTGCTACATTCTGTGTTTATCTCTAACCCATTTATCACTGTATTCAAATTAACAGCAAACGTTCACAGTGTGTAACAAATTCTCACAGGCTTCATGAGGATCTCTGTGAGAATGAAAACATAGTCCAAGTGCCTATTACAGTGCTTGAAACACATGGATGTAACAGAAATATGAAAAAAAACTAAATGGATGTGACTAGTACTATTTTTTATCTTCATTAAAATGTCAGCTTACCATGTTTTTGTTTTTACTTCAAAAATGTGTCAAATTGTCATTTGTCCTGTCCCAGGTCTTTATGGACCATTAACTTTCATTTTGTTTCAATTTCTTTTAAGCTTTCATACTAATCTTTGACAAATAGGTATTCTTCCATCATTTGTTTATGACTATTAAAACCCCAAATTTCTGTTTCCTCTGGGTACAGACTGCTTAAAATGCTTCTTTTTTTAATATAAAAATGTAGATGCATATGCGTAAATGAAGATATATTTCTGAAATATTTGAAAAGTTCAAAATTTCAAATCTATTGTTAGGTGTATACTCCTGTCCCATCATTTCAGAAAGAATATTTGGAAGAACAATGATGTTAATGATTTCTTTACTTCAAAATATAAAGCACCAACTGACTTTCTGCAAATATCCTCTTTGTCCCTCCATTCTCTTTCTTAGATTAATTTTGAATATATTCATTCATGTCTGTATGAAAGTAATGGTATAATCTGACAAGTAGCATAGTGGTCTGAGAAGGCATATATATATATATATACACACATGCATATATATATGTGTGTGTGTGTGTGTGTGTGTGTGTGTGTGCATGTATACACACTCATTTTTTCCCCCTCCAGACTTAAGATAGAATGTGCCTGCATGGATTGTGGGATTTTTGTTAGGAGTTGATATACTCAGGAGAACAAAAGGAGACAAATAAAAATAAATCAAATAAACGGGGTTTTCAAAGATGCCTGAGGAGAGTGGTTACTGTTTAAATCAAAATTTCTCAAGTCATCTTAAAAAAAAAAAAGTTAAAAAATGAAGAGAAAATAAAACTAGACCCATACCTTCACTATAACTGGAAGTCAGAGGATGCCAAAAACATAAATAAATTGCACTGTGAAGAGAAAGGTACACAGACACACATACCCACAGAGACAGAGAAAAGAAAAATGATGGGTCTTGCTGAAACAAAAAAATTTAAAAAGAATGTAAAAATACAAAAGATAATATCTTCCCACTACTTCTATATCCCCCAAAGAAGCATTTACTAAAGAAATTTAATTTATTATACTGAAAGAGAGGATGGTCCACATCCAAGTTATACTCAAAAAAATATTATAGATACAATTAGACATAAGAAACTAGGAAAGAAAAAAAAAAAAGAAAGAAAAAGGAACAACAAAAGAAACCTAGGAACAAATTGACCAAAGGTGGAAGTAAAGTTAGAATTGATTGAATTTATAAAAGAAATAAAAGATGGTAAGTCATACAAAAAATTAAAACTTGATTACAAAGTGCCAAAGGAAGACAGATTTGAATGAAAACTTAACAGAGAATATTGTAAAAAAACAAAACAAAACAAAACAAAAAGCAAAAATGAAAACAAAATAAAACAAAACAAAATAAGAAAATAATCAAAAGATTGAAATTAAGAAAAGTAAATTTTAAAAATTGTTAAAAACTCTTGGATAAAAGAAGAAAGATAATTGAAACAACTAGCTTTCAAAAACAATAATAATGAAGTATACATACTTCAGTGTATAATTGAGTTATTTAGAAGATTGACAGATATGTTTACTTATAAACATTTCTATAAAAATAAAATAATAAAACAACAAAAATATTTGAACTAAAGTCTCATCTCAATAAGCTGTAAAAATAACAGAAATGAAAAAGAAAGCAGAAAAAAGGCAAATTTAAAGATAAAATAGAAATAAGTGATAGAGTAGAAACTTCATAAGACATAAATAATTATAATCTCCTTTTAGTAATTAGATTTTCAATATCTATTTGAAGAGTTGATTTAAATATTATGATTTATATCTTTCTGGTGTAGTATTCCTATTACATTAGTTCATCTTTTGGAGGATTAGAGTGATTTACATTGAAACATTGGATTTATATGGAATAAGCAGTAAAATTATTTTAATAGTAAAATTATTATTTTAATAGTAAAATTTTATGTTTTACTAGTAAAATTTTAATAGTTAAATTTCGTGACACTCACGGTGGTTGAAAATAGTGGCAACAACTCAAATATAATGAAATTTCCTTGTAGAAAAGAAAGCCCCACAATTAGAATTTAGTAGTCAACTTGAAGTGTAATATGAAAATAAAGATATCAAAGGTATATGCTATCCCAGGAGTTTTCTTCAATGGGCTTTATGTTTGTCATGTAGAAATAGCAAGAGTAAAAAATGCAAAAAATACTTAACAAAAAGCAAATAGTTTAAACTTTGTTACAGTTTCACTGGAATAGGAAGACCAAAATTGTGTACAGGACTACCTAGGGCCAGCACGTTAGAGCAAGCATCTCAAATGAAAGTGAATTTCAGTAAAGCACACCCAATATTCTGCACTTGGCCTCCTTTTTAGTAATTTGATGTTTCTAATATGCACATGTTCTGTTGCCACCAAAACAAAACAAAACAAAGCAAGAAACAGAAAGAAAGAAAAGCAAGCAAGAAAGCAAGCAGCTACTTAGGAGCTAAAACAAAACAAAACAAAAGAACACCAAAAAACATAAAAACAAACAAAAAATAGTTTAAGCAGCATTTTTTTTTTTACAAAGTGAAAAATATGGGAACACCCAAATATTCATTAATACTAAGATGAATAAATAAAATATTGTGTATATTTATAGTGAAAAATTCTACCATAATGAAATAAGACAAACTACTTGCAATAATAGCGATGAATATCAAAGATTGTTGAGTAAAGCGAGACATAATGAGAAAATGTGGAATATATTCTTTATAGAAAGTTCATAAACAGACAAAACAAACCAATGTTGATAGAAATCAGAATGATTTGTATATTTGCAGTATACATAATAACTAGGACAGGATACAAGGTAGTGGGGGGAGGGGCTTCTGGAGTTTTAGTAATCTTTTGTATCTTAATCTTGTTCTGTGTTAGTCTGAGTGGCATGTATACTTTGCAAAAATTACTTAAGCTGTATACTTAAGATCTAACTTTTTTGTATGTTGTTATATTTCAATAGAAATGTTAAAAATAAGTAAAATAAACTCTGTTTCCTAAACAGACTACTGTAAAAGGCAGGTTTTAGTGCTAATTCTATAAATGAAAACTATGATTAAGAAACATTCCTTTTTATAATCCAATCAAGAAATGGGCAGAGGACATGAACAGACATTTCTTCAAAGAAGACATCCAGATGGCCAAGAGACACATGAAAAAGTGCTCCACATCAGTCGGCATCAGGGAAATACAAATCAAAACCACAATGAGATGCCACCTCACACCAGTCAGAATGGCTAAAATGAACAAGTCAGGAAATGACAGATGCTGGCGAGGATGAGGAGAAAGAGGAACCCTCCTACACTGTTGGTGGGAATGCAAGCTTGTGCAACCACTTTGGAAAACGGCATGGAGGTTCCTCAAAAAGTTGGTAATAGAGCTACCCTATGACCCAGTAATTGCACTACTGGATATTTACCCTAAAGATACAAACATAGTAATCTGAAGGGGCATGTGCACCTGAATGTTTATAACAGCAATGTCCACAATAGTGAAACTATGGAAAGAACCTAGATGTCCATCAACAGATGAATGGATAAAGAAGAAGTGGTATATATATACAATGGAATACTATGCAGTCATCAAAAGAAATGAAATCTTGCCATTTGCAACAACGTGGATGGAACTAAAGGATATTATGCTTAGTGAAATAAGTCAATTGGAGAAAGACAACTATCATGATCTCCCTGATATGAGGAAGTGGAGATGCAACATGGGGGGGTTTGGGGGGTAGGAAAAGAATAAATGAAACAAGATGGGATTGGGAGGGAGACAAACCATAAGAGACTCTTAATCTCACAAAACAAACTGAGGGTTGCCGGGGGGAGGGGGGTAGGGAGAGGGTGGTGGGGTTATGGACATTGGGGAGGGTATGTGTTATGGTGAGTGCTGTGAAGTGTGTAAACCTTGCAATTCACAGACCTGTTCCCCTGGGGCTGATAATACATTATATGTTAATAAAAACAACAACAGCAAAAATCCTTTTTTTTTTAATTTAAATTTTAATTTTTTTAAAAGATTTTATTTATTTATTTGACAGACAGAGATCACAAGTAGGCAGAGAGGCAGGCAGGGGGCGGGGGGGCAAGCATGCTCTCTGCTGAGCAGAAAGCCCAATGTGGGACTCGATCCCAGGACCCTGAGATCATGACTTGAGCCGAAGGCAGAGGCTTAACCCACTGAGACACCCAGGTGCCCCAACATTCCTTTTTTTAATGAAAGATTTTATTTATTTGACAGAGAGAGAGAGAGAAGGAGAAGAGAGAGCACAAGTAAGGTGAGCCACATAGGAAGAAGGAGAAATAGATCCCTTGCTTAACAGGGAGCCTGACACAGGACTCCATCCCAGGATTCTGAGATCATGACTGAGCCAAAGGCAGACACTTAACCAACTGAGCCACCCAGGTCCCCCAAGAAACATTCATTATAGTATTATCTGTGAAATAAATGATATTTGATCTGTAATAAAGATACAATGTCCAAAAGGAATCAATCCACTGACATAGAACAAGAGAAAAGATTGAATGATTGAAAAAGGGATTCCTCAGAAAGTCAATTTACTTAGATAGACTTGTCAAGTTATATTTTATTTTGAGTGAGAAGGACTGGGGTATATACCAAAATAAAAATGCAGGAAAAAAAAATTGTCTGTGGTTATAACATGCTTCCACAGAACAAAAGCACTCGGCCTTAAATTTAGATCTTGACATGTCTACAGTTTTTCAAACTTTCATTGAGCACAATGGAAATTTCTACCTCTTCTTCATGTTGTTTAGTGAAAGGGTGATTTCAAATACCAAATAATAGCAACAAGGCACCAGCCAATCAGAGTGAAGGATCAACTGACAGACACCAACCAATCAGAGTGAATCAGAGTGACAGAGCCCCACAGAAATGTCCTGGCTAACTATCAGAGACACCAGGTGTCCAACGAGGATGCTTGCAAAAATAAACTTTGGTTATGTAATTTCAATCAAAAGACCATGAAGAGTACAACAAGAGTCTGAGGAATTACGTATTATTTGTGTAAAACAAACAAACAAAAAAGAATAAAATCATTAGTGTTTTCATATAAATCATATTTAACATTCAAGGATTATAAACTAATCTTATTTTATCTCAGATTAACATTGCCATTACAAACGACCAAAATAGGACTTTCCATTTATTGAATGCCAGATGAGTTTACCTTTGCATATATTCCTGTTAAATGTTTCTATTTCTACAAAACAGTTCTTCAATAGAATATATTCAAGTGTGGAAATACATTGGAAAAGTAACATCTCTTTGAAGTGTACTACCTGTGCCTGCCAGTTCAGATCATTATCTGTTTACTAGGTAAGCCAGCTCCCCTAATAATAGACTAATGGCAAGATAAATAGTTGACAACACTTAGCGATCCACTTAGCGGTTTCTATCAAAGGTGCCAAAGAATTCCCTTTTATTTGTCACTTGAGTTGGATCACTTGGACTTGGCAACAATAGTTCGTTCAAATATTTTACTTTTCTGCTCTTATTTTACATTGTAAAGTGTCTGTCTTTTCACACCTGCTTTCCTCAAATATTGCAAAGCTCCAGATCAAAGATTTACATATGGGAGACTTTTTTTTTTTAAGTTTTTACAAGAGTTACCATAAATAGTATTAAAACTAACTCATGATTCTAAATCTCTAAAATTTTGTAAAATAATAAAATTAAATTCAGGTTTCTAAGAGTGGGGCTGAAATGTACTGTACATGATTTTATAAAGTTATCTGATGCACTGTGAAGTATAAAGATAGAAATAATTTTAATGATTTTAATTTTAATGATTTTGACAATCTGATATGCTAACTATTGTAAATATTCAGGAATTAACTAATGAAATTCTAGTTTTCACCATCTTAAATTTTGAAGAACCTAGAGGAATTCCTTTGTTTTTTAAAGATTTTTTATTTATTCATTAGAGACAGAGAGCTAAAGTATGAGCAGGGGGGAGGGTTACAGGGAGAGGAAGAAGCAGACTCCCCCACTCAACAGAGAGCCCCATGGGGCTCAATCCCAGAACCATGACTGAGCTATAGGCCCAGGCAGTGGCTCAGTCGACTGAGCACTTCCAGGTGTCTTGTCTAGTAGAATGCTTTAGAAGGCCTGAGTTCCATGAAGAAGTCATGAGAAAGCTTGATTTGATTTATTATTTTTTGTTTTGATAAATTTCTATGAAGCAAGCATACAAAATCAGAAATATTCTTTTTTTTAAGATTTTATTTATTTATTTGACAGAGAGAGAGAGAGAGAGATCACAAGTAGGCAGAGAGGCAGGCAGAGAGAGGAGGAAGCAGGCTCACTGCTGAGCAGAGAGCCCGATGCGGGGCTTGATCCCAAGACCCTGAGATCATGACCTGAGCCAAAGACAGAGGCTTAACCCACTGAGCCACCCAGGCGCCCCTTAAATCAGAAATATTCTTAAAACCACAGTAACACTGCTAGAACTATAAAGAAAATAGGCGATCCTAATATGGAAATATATCAAACTAGTCACTGTTTTTTGGTTGTTTTTATATAGTTACTTAGCAGCAACTAAATTCAAAGAAGTATGGTGTTAAGATTTACAAGTTTGCAAACAATAAACTCCCTAATTTTAACTCTTGTGCAAAGTACCAACATAATATGAAATACAGGTAACAATTGCTTTTTAAACAAGTTTTTGAAGCTTTGCTTACTATACATATTCTGTATTAATTAATTCATGTAAATCAAATTTATTGAGAATTTTACCAGATACTGCACACCAAATCACAAATGAATATTTCTGACTTCAAAGAGATCATTGAAAAAATAAGAAAATATTTGGTCATTATCATAAGGTTTGAAAGCAACTTCAATAAATAAATTATGATGCATTGCTAAAAGGAATCTTATGATGACAAGACAGTATTTTATGGATATGTATACTATCACCTTATTTTACCAAAGTAGAAATGCACAAAAGTGAGTTGACACTAAGAATTAAAAAAAAAAAAGAAAAAGAAAAAAAAAAGAAAGTCATTAAATAGCTTGATCAGTCCTTTATTCAAGCATTTAATAAATATATACTTACCACTTCCTATTAGGTAAGTATGGAGTTGGGTATGGCAGACTTACCAATTAAAGAAACATGGCAGTTTTCTCTTTTCTAGAATTTTCATTGTAGCCTGAATGATAGACATGAAATGGGCTGTATTGGGTAATAGTCCCAAAGTTAGAGATTTTAACAAATATTTGATGATCTTAGTTTGTGTTCTAGTAGGGGCAATGTGTATGGGAATGTCAGCCTACTCCCAAGAAAACTCAGTTTTCTTTCCTTCATTATTGTTTACTTGTGTTTCTTTGACTACTCCTTGTTATGTGGTGAATTCAGATACTCTTAAATCTGGAAGAGTCCTTCCACCATTATTTATCATTGTCATATCTCTCTACTCTGAAAGCCTAAGAAAAGCTCATTCTCTATCCCAGGTTGGTTACTTATAGATTGGTGTTAATTACTAAAGAGCAATGAGATCCAAGTTTCATATGTTTATTTAATGTAAAAGAGTAAATTAGAAATTAGAAATTTTACCTTATTTCCAGGTATTGAGATTTCTTTAGAAAATGGGAGAGGGATGTTCAGTGCTTAAGTCTAGAGATTTAAATTAAGATTTGGGTCTGACTTTCATCCATTGTAGTATTATGTCCATCTATGTTAGTCTGCCAATAGTATGACTAAGTTTAACTAATATTTTCTGCAATGTTAGTTATCCTATAAGTTTGCTGATTTGAAGTATATTGTTATATGTTATATTTCCTTTATCTAATAACAAAAGACAAGTTTAATTGGAAATTTGATAGATAAATTGATAAATTGATAGATAATAAATTGATAGATTTATCAAATAGATATATTTATCAAATAAATAAATAGATGCTAGGTGGATGGATAGATAGATATTTTAATTAAGCCACAAATATATTGTCTTTAAGAATGAAAGATTTTCAGGGCACCTGGGTGGCTCAGTGGGTTAAGCCTCTGCCTTCAGCTAAGGTCAGAGTCAATCCCTGAATTTTTGAAAAGTAAAAAATTTAAATGTGATGCAATACTAGAACTGTGATTGGAAAATGACAGGAGTGAAGATAAAGTAAGAAAATAGAGTTTCTGAGGAAGAGAATGGCAAAGATGTTTGTTAATTAGAACTGAAGTCTTTCCTATTGACCAGTTCAAATCTAGCTGAATTGAACAAAAGTCAAAATGCTTTGATCTGATGGATGTTTAAAATAATCCATGAAAAAAGACAAAGAAGTGGCCCTCTCTTGGGTCATTGATGATCACATCTTCAAATCTACAATAGCAATTGGCAAACTCATTACCTAACTCCAAGAAAGTTGGCAAGTATTAAAATAGAAAACGAGAGTGACTTATTGAATATAGTATGAAAGGAGATTATTAGGGAAATATTAACTATTCCATTCTTTTCCTTTTCCTCCAAGCTGAATTTGACCTACTAATTTTGAAATTAAACTCTAGTTTATTAGGCATAGAGTCACAGTGAGAACACTATCTACCTCACCTACCCAAGTATGATGTCTCTGTTAATTAAAATACTTAATTTCCAACCTAATAGCTTACCCTTAGAAATACTATTAATTTTTGCAATCAAGATGGTGTTGAAGTTCAGGTGCTTTTTTTTAAAGATTTTTTATTCATTTATTTGAGAGAGGTGTGAGTAGGGGGAGGGACAGAGGGAGAGGCAGACTCCCCCCTTCTAAACCCTCCTCCACTGAGCAGGAAGCCCAGTGCCAGGCTCCATCTTAGGACTCCAAGATCATGACCTGAGCCAAAGTCAGATACTTTGAATAAGCCACAAAGATGCCCCAAAGTTCATGCTTTGAAGCTTTCCTTTGGGTGTGAACAAATAGCAATGAGAGATAAAACATATCAATGAGAGATAAATTATAACAGAAAATCATTAAAAAGTTATAACTTCCAACAAAACAAAAAATAAGAAGAAAAAAAGAATAAAAGTGGTGAGCCTGGCTGAAAAAATACATCTATTGACTCAGAAGCAGCAAAGGAAATTGGGAGTTTGGCTCACATGGGTAATGAGATGAAAGGTGTTCCCCATCTTTTACTTATTAGGGTTTTGATTTGGTATCCTCCTTCCTTTTTTAAGGAAGTTAATAAAAAAGAACTGTTACAAAACATTGATGCCAAGCCTTAGATAAGAAAGGAAGCAAGAAAACGGTTAAAAATCAGCAGACAAGATCTGAACCAAGATTTGGTTCCCATATCTTTGATTTTCTTAATGTAACTATTGGGCAGACATTTTGAAATTCCATTTTAAGACTTAATGCTAGATAGCCCAAAAGTGCTAGGTGAAAGTAAATGCCAAACTATTAGAAATTATAAGAACACAGAAATAATAACAGAGACAGAGAGAGAGAAGGATAGAGAGGAGAGGAGAGAGCAGGAGAGAGAAAGAGATGTAGAAATTTCAAAACAAGTGGAGAAACTGACCCTAAGAAGGATATCCAATAAATTCAAACCTAGGAGTCCGATAAGTGATCTCAAAATTAAGATAATAAAATAATCTAAAGAGATTTGAATGTAACTATAATAATATACAGCAAAAAGTCAAATAATAGAATACATCCATAGTTTTTTTTTTTTTTTTAGATTCTAAAATAAATAGAGGATATCTTGATATAAACAGAGAGGATTGGTAATCCAAACTCTAAAAATACAAAAAATGTAAAAAATAACTAATTAGAAATACACACGTCTGGCTGGAAACCAGCTCTGGCACAGAGTATATTGAACAGTTAGCTCAGCAGTGTGCGTGTGCTTGCATGGAGAGTATGTGATATGAGAGGTGAGGTGGTGCTCCAATTTAAAAAAAATGCACTAAATAGTTTAATATCGTGTTCTTTATTCATCTAATATTTAGCAAATTTGTTACCATAACAATCATTCACTATTGAAAAGATTTTAAGAAGGTGAAGGCAAGAAAAAAACTAACAGGAATTTTAGATACAAAAGATAAAAATGCTTGGCATAATAGTACCATCAATGCATTCCCAAATTACTGTGACAAATAAAAATTAAAAGAAAATACAGTTAGGCTATATGATCCTTTTGAAAAGAGGAAGATTTAATAAAGATTTCAAAAACACCAAAAGTGTGTGTCTTATATGAAAGACATGCTTCAGTTATTCATTCCAATTGAAAAACAAATGGAGAAAAGAGAGGCATTTTGAGACCAATGGGGTGGATATATTTATAAATGATACACAATGAAGATTCAAAATGAGCAAAAAATGAAGTATGGGAAGAGAAAGATAGAAAGGGAAATGAGAATTGCAAGGAATAATGAAAACATTCTGTCTTGAAATATTGTTTAGTGTAGTAACAATTAGCTTAGCAATAAAATATTTTGTAAATGTGCTAGTTTGCGCTTAGAAATAGGGAAACATATCATTTCAAATTGATTTTTTTTCTTGTCATTTAACAGAAAGAAAATAGTGCTCCTTTTAACTAGGAGCTCATTCATTTCAGTGATAGCTTTAATGATAGTTAATCATGATAATGGCAGTGGCTGATGTAACTGCTCGTGATTAGTTCAGGCTTGTTTTTGTGTATATTTAAAGCAAAAGACAGCTTTTTCCAGAAACTTCAATTCTTTCTGCTCTATTTCCTCTCCTAAGTTAAAATACAGCATTTAACACACACATAGCCATTCTACCTATCTACATACCAGTGCATAACTGCCTCACAAGGTGTTGGAGTACTTTTCTTTTTCAAGTATTTTTTTTTCTTTTTATTAAAATTCAATTAATTAACATATAGTGTACTTTTTTTGAGTTAAAAAGGCCAGGTTATTAGTGAATTCTAAGATTTCATAAAAAGTCTACTTCTTTTTCCCACATATTCTCAGATGCTTCCAACATACAACACATGCAACAGATAAATGGCACACCATGCACGAGAGAGACTGAAAAAGAGAGAGAGAGAGAGAGAGGGAGGAATAGGGATCGGGAGAGAAGAGGATGTAAACGTTGAGTAATTAAGACACCTATTGTCTCTAATTAGGTATGTGATATGTAGTGATTGTCTTTCCCAACTTTTTTTTTTCTTTTTTATCATTCAAAATAAAAACAAGAGTATATCATCAGTTAATAGATTAAAAGAAAATTATTTTTAAAGTCTAGAAATGACCACATACTTAATTTATTTAAGCATATTTTTAAAAAATATATTTTATTTGTTTATTTGAGAGAGAAATCGCATGTAAGAGAGCACAAGCAGAGGGGAGGTGCAGAGGGAGAGGGAGAAGCAGACTCCCCACTGAGCAGGGAGCCCAAGGATCCCAGGACCCGCAGGATCATGACCTAAACTGAAGGCAGAGGGTTAACTGACTGAGCCACCCAGGCTCTCCATGACCACAGAATTTGAAAAATAAACAAACCAATAACAAGTAGCAAAGACCTAATGATTCGGTAACGCTATCTCCCTATATTCAGGTAGGAAGGAGTACTGACTTTTAAAAATCCAACTACATTTATAATTTCAGGAGAAAAATTCTTAAACTTCAAAATATTTGCATAGTTTCCCAAGCTGCATCCTTATGAAAGTCATCAGGTCCTAGAATTAATAAAACGGACTTTAAATACTTAATTATATATTTATGATTTCAAATACAGGGGAAGAAACTAAGATCATTCCTCTTTTCAGATATATTCTGTGAATGTTTTATCTCTGTGGCCTTAATTTTCACTATAAGAAAAATAATTTAACTTCTATATTGCATTTTCACTCTACAATTCTGCAACCCCTTTTCTCCCTGCACCCTGACTTCCACCCTGACTTAGATGAACAGGTTTGCCTCTGGGGAGTCTTCTTCTCACTAAAGTGAGAACATTTGAGTATAGGGTACCAAAGAATTTCACTTTACCTCTATAATAAGTATTAAAGACATACTACATGAAGGTATAATGTGTGGCAAGTGAAAATATAAATAGACAAGTTAGGTGTATCCAGAGATAAATGTTTAATTTATAAAGGCATTTCGTGACAATTTTTATATTTTCTTTGATCTTCTCTTGTAAATGATTTTTCTGTTTTCATACTAATTTTGTCTGCAAGACCTCTGGGAGTGACAGAACTATAGGATAACTAAAATGTTCATATATAATTCACATATGTTTAGGATTTAAAGAATTTAACAAGTCCTTGAGAGAAAAATATGGTTAAATATTAGGATACCACTGTTAGTTCTCAGATACATGTGTAAACACATACCTGAAAAATTTTCCCTTTATTTCCATTCTCTGCCCTTTGAATTATTCAGGAAATATTTTACGTGGACTTTCAACCATGTGAGTAGGTATCCGAGTAACATACACCTAGAAAACAAAGTACTCTTTCTATAAAATAAAGTTCTATAAAATAAAACACCAAGCAGAGTGTTTCTGTATTGTGAATTCTAAAGGATAGACTGTGATATATTGTCATTATATAAATTTCCAAATGACTTTGATAGTAATAACAATACTCCACATATTCTTTTTTTTTAATATTTTATTTATTTATTTGACAGACAGAGATCACAAGTAGGCAGAGAGGCAGGCAGAGAGAGAGGAGGAAGCAGGCTCCCTGCTGAGCAGACAGCCTGATGTGGGGCTTGATCCCAGGACCCAGAGATCATGACCTGAGTCGAAGGCAGAGGCTTTAACCCACTGAGCCACCCAGGTGCCCCACTCCACATATTCTTATCTAGAGGAAATCAAAAGTTAATTTCTATACACTTAAACACTCAAAATATTTTTTCTCTTACTCTGTAATTCCCAATGTGTTGAACATTTTCCTATCGGCTCTTAAAGTATAATTTGAAGCTCTTATACTCGTATTCTTTATTTCTTATTTTGTTATTAATACCAGGTGTTTTATGTCTGTGACTATGCTCTGGTGGTGGCAAATATTCTTTAATATCTGCAATATATATACTTTTTCCCAGCATGCATCACATTACAGTTGGGAAGCTTAAAACAAGGGTGGCAAAAAGCATGAATAACAAGCAGTAGGCATTCACATATGCAATTAATTCAAAAATGAATAAAAAATAGAGAAAAGGACTAACATCAAAATGAAAACATCTGGGAATTATAGGGATAATATGGGAAATATGCTTGATGCCACTGTTACTCACCTCATGATACCAAGAACAAAAGGTATCTATTTTGACGTTAAGTAGGAAAGTCGTTTCATAAACATGAAGAGTAAGAGACATGAAGAAGAAAGATTTGGAACAAACAAAAAGATTTAGAACACACAAAGGTAAGCTCGAAGATATAGTTTGTGTTTGAGTGAAGGTGGAGAGGCTGCACAGGACTGGAGCAGAAGGTGAACGGCTTTGAAGGCCATAGTTAGATGCTACTATTTGATCCAGGGAGCATTGGGAAAGCACTCAAAAGCCTGACTAAAGAAATACATGGTTAGAACCGCCAGAATTGAAAGGGGTTTAGATGTAGAACAGAGAACACTGTGGATTGGTTGTGTTTGATTTGATCAGGAGCAAGAGTCAGGATTTAGCAGTGGAAATAAAATGGTAAATTAGGGCAAAAATGAGAATACAAAGAAAAAAAAAAGGTTAAAAGAAATCCTGGATAACACCTCCTAGGGGGTAGAAAGAAAAAAAGGATATCAGAATTGAAGTTACATTCCTTTCAATACATACATTTGTGTTACCACCTATACTAGTTATCCAAGGCAGAATGCTACAGGGCAGAAACGCGTGGGATTTTCCATGTCTTGCCTGTTTTGGTCCCAAATTCATTCTGTTAATAGCTCTCTTCACTTAGGCAAGTTAATTGATTTGTGTAAGTCTGAGTTTCCTTACCTGCTAAATGCAAGTGATATTGTCATTGATATTACATATTTTGATATGCTATTGTAAGGTACAATGGAGAAATTGAATTAAATATCTTTTTGCCAATTGAGAATGATATTACAAATATTAGCAATTGTTAGTTTAGATTAAATCAGGAGTTTGTGCTATGCATATCTATTTATGTGTTTAGTTAATTTACACATGTTATAATTTCATTTGTATTATAGACATAAATTATATACATAAAGATATATATATATATATATACACATAGTTGTATATAAAACAAAAACAGTCACAATTTCACTGAAGCATGGCCAGTAGAGACTTCTACTAGAAACCAAAATCATCAGTCAAAATTCAACCTATAAGGGTGCCATGATAAGGATAAAGGACCGATTTTAAAGTGGCTTATGAAGTTACTTATTTTTATTAAGTCATATTTATTTTCTTAAAAACAAACATCCTTAGAGAAAGCGTCAACACATGAAGCTTCCTGGTTAAAGAGGGAGTGGAAGGTTAGAGCATGATCTATTCCTGTGTCCCCCAGGTTGTACCTCACTGAGGACAATATCCTGAGGACTCTCTTCCAATACCATGGGGAGAAAGACCTTCATGACATCCGAAGAATATCTCACCAATACTTAGGATGATAAGAATCTGAGTCTGTGTCTCTTCTGCATTTCTCCTTTCGTTGCCAGGCAAGTGCATTCTATTTTTATGGATGTCATCCATTCATTCATATATACTTAGTGAGTCTTATAAATGTTTCAGGTGCAGCATAAATGATCTCTGACAGATTTCTTCTCCCACTTTCTTATCAGGGACTTGACTCTTCTCTGAGGAAACCACTTGTTCTGAAATCTTTATGGTAAGAACTTATGATCTCCTCTCGCTCATATTCCAATGACATACTTTTAACTCCACAGATGTCAATATCTTTGTACTTTCTTAAAAAATAATAATAAATAAATAAATAAATAAAGCCTCTCTACTCTTTTATGTGTTATTTGCCCTGGTGTGGCATGTGCTTTCTTCACTTTGATTCATAACCAAGATTTTCAAGCTATTCATCGTGCATGTTCTTGTGAAAGTCATTAATAATTGGTTGATTTGCCGCATCTATGTTCGCTTTTCAGTTTTAACCACACCTGACCTTTTTGGTGATATCTGTCATTTTTAACAACTCTTGTTGAATCTTGTCTCCATCAGTTTCCATGCCCCCATATTCTCCTGGTTTTTTTGTTTGTTTGTTTGTTTGTTTGTTTGTTTTTCCCCTCTACATAATAACAAAGTTATTCTCAGTAACCACTTTAAATTTTCTCTCTTCTCCCAAGGGAAAATATTGGTATTACTCAATTTTGTCCTTAGTTATATCTCACCTGCACATTTTCTGATAGCCATAGTATTTTGCTTTGGATGCCAGTGATTAATTATAAATTATTTTTTGTAAACTTTTATTTCTGCATAAAATCATCTTCTGATATTTAGGATTTTCTAACATTTTATTTGAAATTCCACTTGTTTTTTCCATAGTAAGTTTATTTTTTTTTTTGAAGATTTTATGTATTTGTTTGACAGACAGAGATCACAAGTAGGCAGAGAGGCAGGCAGAGAGAGAGAGAGGAGGAAGCAGGCTCCCTGCTGAGCAGAGAGCCTGATGTGGGGCTGGATCCCAAGACCCTGAGATCATGACCTGAGCCAAAGCCAGAGGCTTTAACTCACTGAGCCACCCAGGCACCCCTCCATAGTAAGTTTTATTCTTCCTTTCCATTTGCCCTTTTAATTGCAACTGAAACTTGCATAACACTTTGATTTTTTTTCTTAAATGTGTATTAACTGTTTTTCTTCTACCCCTCACCTCTGCAGGACTACAAAACTGCCATAATTTAGATTCTCATCATCTATCATCAAGAATTTTACACTAATCTTAATACTCATTTGTTTTATTGAATTGATCTGTCTCCTAATTTTGCTTCCTTTCGGTGGTTGTAAATCCTTCTATTTAGACTGCACTGCTGCTATATGACCAAGTTTTCCTCTAAATTTAAACTGCCAATTGTCAGACGTCAATTCTCCTGAACAAAATATCTCGACTATAAAATAACAAGCACTTGGTTATCTCTGTCAATAGATTTTTTTTTCATATAGTACTTATTCAGATGAAAGTGTGTTGTGTTAGCTAATTTTCAAAGGTTTCTGTTGGAAACAATTTACCAGATTTCAGAACTTAAACTCATTTCATTTCACAATTAAGGGGAAGAAAACACTCTTTAGTTGGATTCAATAAAGACTTGATTTCTCTGACATAGAATCTTTCCCCCTCCCCAAAATGTGTCAACACAGGGACCAGGTAGGATTTTATTAAATCTACATTTAAGGCATAAGTGAGTCTGAGTTAATGAGGCAATGTGAAAAACTAGCAAAAAAAAAAAAAAGAGAGAGAGAGAGAGAGAAAAGTAACAAAGCATAGGAAAAAGTCAATAACCTTTTACCATGAATAAGTGTTCTCTTGATTATGTTCATTTTAATAATTTGTTTCTTGTGTATGTTTTTAAGGATCCAGAAAATAATCATTTCTCCTAATATAGTGAAGGACCTCTTTTAAAAAGCTCTGACTTTTTGTACTAATTTTCAGTTTGGAAAGAGCAAATGCAATTGTGTCCCATTTAATGTATTTGTGGGTTATTGCCTTAATGGGCCTATTTCCATTCTGTTATAATCATCAGTTTAGTATATAATGAACCAGAATGAGAGAGAAAACAGAGTTTGTATGGGCGCATTTATCTTAATCATGAAATTGTTGTAACCAGATCATTTAACATGGATTCATTCTCTGCCTCAATCTTAATTGAGCGAAAATGGTTCTGGAGGATTTAATTGTGTAGTAGGTGTATGTGTGATGGGATGATTCAATTGGGGAACATTTCTATTCTGCAAATCCCTCACAAAGCTCCTAATACCGAATTTGTTAGGGATCCCACCATTCTCATTGTGCATCTTCTACCCTCAATTCTGTAGTATCAGAACATAATCTCAGAGTAAAAATATAAGTTAATATTATATAAAAATTATTGGTTAATGATTCTGAAGCCATTCAACCAACTGTAAAGATCTTCTTTATGACATACATCTAAAACATAAAGAAGAATACACTATAGAAAAAATTAAGTAGGGATGCCTGGGCAGCTCAGTCAATTAAGTGACAGACCCTTGGTTTTGGTTCAGGTCTTGATCTCAAGGTTGTGAGATCGAGTCCCATGTCAGGCTCTGTCTCAGTGTCAGTCAGCTTGAGATTCTCTCTCTCCCTTTCCCTCTTCCCCTCCTGCTTGTGCTCTCTTTCTGTCTCAAATTAATAAATACATCTTAAAAAAACAAATAAGTAGATCAGTAAGGCAACTGAATAGAGATTATAAGAGAAGATATGCTCTTGGCATTAAGCCTGAAAGAATTACGTTTTCTGTAGGTATCAGAAAATACAAAAGAACATCTAATTAGATCATTAATTTTCAGCAGATTACAAAATGTTACTTTTTGGTGGTAGATAAAGTAAGAATTTTGAATTAACTATTCTTCTTAGGATAGGGACACTTCATATTGTACATTTGCAAAACAGAGTTTAGAATCTGACATAAAGTAAGGGCTTATGAGATGTGTAATGAATTGAAATTAAATTAATTTTACATGCTTTCTAAATTTCCCAAAGATATGGGGATCCAATGTAAGGATGATTAAAAAAAAAAAAACAAAAACACTCCAGACAAAAGCAAGCCTTTATGATATTTGAAATAACAACTTTTCTAGTCAAGCTCCAAAAAATTCACATATTAAATGAATTTATTTTTAATATATTTTGCTACCAAAACAAAGGATTATCATAGTTTTAAGAATATACTTCCAGAGGCACCTAGATAGTGCAGTAAGTTGAACATTGGACTCTTGGTTTTGGCTCAGGTCATGATTTCACAGTGGTAAGTTGGAACCCCAGGTTGGGCTGCATGCTCAGAATGGAGTCTGCTTGAGATTGTCTCTCCCTCTCCTTCTGCCCCTCCTGCTTGTGCTCTCTCTCTCTCTTTCAAATAAATAAATCATTAAAGAATATGATTACTTGGTATAAGACATTACTTGCCACCTTCTATGCAAGTTATTTTATCTCATTTTAAACTAAATATAAACTTACCTTTAGTTAATTATTTAATTAATTTATCACTTTTTTTTTTTTTTTTTTTTTTTTTTTAGTAGCAACTGGGATGGAGTACTGGGGCTTTTCTACAGAAAAGCTCAAGTTCTGTTTCTTTCTTTCTTTCTTTTTTTTAATATTTTATTTATTTATTTGACAGAGAGAGAGATCACAAGTAGGCAGAGAGGCAGGCAGAGAGAGAGGAGGAAGCAGGCTCCCCGCCGAGCAGAGAGCCCAATGCGATCCCAGGACCCTGGGATCATGACCTGAGCTGAAGGCAGAGGCTTAACCCACTGAGCCACCCAGGCGCCCCTCAAGTTCTGTTTCTTAATATTGGTGATAATTACACTGATGTTTTCTTTTTTCAAAGATTTTTGAGGTATGTATTTAAGGTTTTAGCACTTCATATATTGGTTACATGAACATATACAAAAAGTGACATGAAAGCTATAATATGTAAATTCAGAATTAGAGAGGAGTTAAAGGATGGTTGTGCCAATTTGATGTGAAAAAACTCAGGGTAGTTGATAATGGGGGATGATTGCAGATATTTATTAAAAAGAACCAAAAATCCCAAATTCAACATGAGAAAGAAGTGAGAAGAGTCGAAAGAACTTTTCAAAATCAATCTGTAGCTGATTGCTCATATACTCTATTGAAATTGGAGACTATGAATGAGATAACCAATTTGCTTGGAAAATAAATGTTATTTTAGCCTACAAACTGGGAAAATGTCAAAATGGTCATTAGAATTCCAAAGGAGTTTTGATGTGACTGAATAGAAGTTGTCCTGTGCACAGATGTAACCATAGTTTGCCCTATATAAACTGTGGTTTTAGCTAGTGAGGTTTCTCCTCTTTTCTAAAGGCTATGGTGACTTGACTTTAATTTTTTCAAGAGGAGCATATGATATCCAGTCATTGTTCACATGGTATTTTATCCAATTGAAACATATATAGTTTTCCAATTTGAGAAAAAAATTAAATAAAAATTGAAAAGAAACCACCTTAGTTCTCTCATCTGCAGTGTTTTAGATGTTTGGCAAATATGTCTTCTAAATGACCTCTGAGGCCTGTCATATCAGGTCCAACTATTCTAGTGATATAATCTATTTGAATCATTTCAGCCTCCAAGTGGGTATCTAGATCATCAGGGAGCATCAAAATGACCCAAATCCCATTTCATTTTTCAGGCTACAAATTTAGATTATATGAAACACATTTTGTCCTTCCAATGAAACTCCATCTTTGCTATGACATCTGCAATGCCAAACTAGCACTGGTTGTACTTCGTTGAATCTAAGATGCCATCAATCCTAAATTATCTTATTATTTTATGAACTACCAAAAAAATGCTGTCTGCTGATTAAACTGGACAGTATAATGAACAGCAATTTGTTTTGAAGGAGCCATTCTGGCTCTTATGGGAGTCTCAGTAATTGTCAAAAAGCATATTTAAAGTTCAAAAGTTATGGTATTGAAAATTTTGTGTTTAATGTAGACATTGGTATGATCCTGCTCTATGAATTCACAAAAATTCAAACGAAGTTATTAATAACACTAAAACACCAGTAACTGTCAGCTGATCATTCACTAATGCAAGATGATATTGGGTATTTTCCAAATATTATGTCTTTTCAGTCTCACACAGCCACATAAATATTATTGTCATTATTGTACTAATTTGTAAATAGAGTTTCAAATTGTTTACATAACATGCCAGAGTATATATATCTCAGAAGATAATATAACATAAATGCAAGTATGGCTGATTTTAATAGCCATAGTCTTAGACACTATCTTATACTGTCTTGAAAACTCAATTTTTTCCAAATTATTTATTTTTGCATGCCTTAAGATTATATTGTCTAATCTTTAATTTTAACTATAAATCTGAGTTTTATTACTTTTCTTCTGTATTCAAATTTTAATTATGCTTTGCATCAGCCATGGATTTTATTTTATTTTATTTTATTTTTTTTATTTTTTTTTTTTTAAAGATTTTATTTATTTATTTGACAGAGAGATCACAAGCAGGCAGAGAGGCAGGCAGAGAGAGGAGGAAGCAGGCTCCCTGCTGAGCAGAGAGCCCGATGCGGGGCTCGATCCCAGGACTCTGAGATCATGACCTGAGCCGAAGGCAGCGGCTTAACCCACTGAGCCACCCAGGCGCCCCCAGCCATGGATTTTAAACAGTACTCTACTATAGTATAGGCATCACAGAGAACTAATAATGTAAATTAAAAAATAATGATATATAATTTTATATTAATTACAGTTGTAAATATTAACAATAGTGATGATAACAACAATGATAATACTGTTAGTATATTTGGGCTAATATGTAAATTTCTCCAAGGCATATTATTAAATGAATAATTTTGGGAAGATTATAAAAGAACATTCAAAACCCTTTAAGAGATACCTGGAGCGGGGCGCCTGGGTGGCTCAGTGGGTTAAAGCCTCTGCGTTCAGCTCAGGTCATGATCTCGGGGTCCTGGGATCCAGCCCCTCATCAGGCTCTCTGTTCAGCAGGGAACCTGCTTCCCTCTCTCTCTCTGCCTGCCTCTCTGCCTACTTGTGATCTTTTTGTCAAATAAATAAATAAAATCTTAAAAAAAAAAAAAAGAGAGAGAGAGACAACTGGAAGTTTTGCATGGGCAGAGTTTATACTTTTTTTGAATAATCTTCTCGTATGTTTGAAATTTTTAGTGTGTGTATAGAGTAACTTTTTAATTGAAGGTACTGCATTTATTTAATTTTTAGAAGAGTATTTTGTTTTCTTTTTTATATGTCTTAACATATAGCAAATCCAAGGAAGTTAATTGGTATGAGATCTTAAGTAGACACAATTTAGGTAGCTTCCTGGGGACACCATGTTTAATAGCCATGACTATGGTCTCCTTCCATATGATTGTATGATAAGAGGCTCCCCTGTCCTGGCGGTCAAAGGATTGTTCATGTTATTCATCCTGAGCATCATCCATCAGAATGTCTCAGTCCTTTAGACATGATTGGACCACAGACCTATAATAAATGAAGATCTTCCTTGGCAATACCTAATCTGTAAATGAAATGAGAAGCTGGTTTGTTTTTGTTTTTATTTTAATTTCTGGTCATGGAAGAGTCAAGAAGTAAGCCTAACATATTTGGCAACCACCTTTGTTGGCATATTTCTAGTCATCACTAAAAAGTAAATCAAAGGCAAACAAAGTGGAGAACCTACATAGGATATCTTATCCTATTCTAATTATTTATTCCAGTGGTTTGTAAGACCAGAGATACCATTTATCTTGAGATTAATTAATATGAACAAATAGATTCCTCTTTAATAATTAAGCAAGTTCGGTTTGTAATTTTATTTTTTTATAATGCAAAGAGCTTGGAAAATTAATAAATCATCAATATTTTTAGAAATGATTCTAAATCACTTCATTTTTGACAACAATAAAAACACTTTATTCAACAGATACATTTTTTACTAAGTTTCAAGTTTGATAATATAATCTCTGAATGTGTTATTTCATCACATGCCACCTTAACCTCAGACCACCAGAGACCAAAAATAAATAAATAAATAGAAATAAAACAAAACAAACAAGCAAAAAAAGAAAAGAAAAGAAACAAAACAGGATATCTCCCTTAACTATTTCCATTATCCTTCCTTTCCAGCTTTTCACACAAACAAATTTTAAAACTCACAAATGATTTTTGGATTGTTGCAAAGTTAGCACAAGTAATGATCCAATCACAAAATGTAAGCATTATATTATTCATTCATGTCTTACTGCAGTTTTTCAGTAAGTGAAAGAACCAGGTAAAGATACAGCAAGAGATTCTATATAATCAACAACAAATGTAACTGTGTTTCTATTGGGATATTCATTCAATAATGGAGAAACCTGCACTAGAAAAGAGTAGAAATGGTTAAGTTTGAAATGCCCAGGTATTTTGTCTAATTATAGCTAACCATTCAAGAGTCATTCAAAAGCTATGAATTAAATATGGTGTCAAAGTAAAGACATAAATGCATGCCAAGAAATGCAGAATCAAATGACTTTCTCCATTTGGAAGAGCCAATAATGGCTTTTTTTTTTAATAGTATAAAAAGTGATCTTTTATGCTACTAAATGCCATCATTACTATCACCCTATAAATCTCATTAAGCAATGACTTGCACTTAAAAGCAACATGAACTTGATTTATAATTCAAAGGACAATCATTGGAATAATTTTACTGTAAAAATTTAGACTCAAATGATTAGAGACGATAAATTTACGATCTATGAGTAATCAACAAGACTAGCCTGTTTTCTTCTTCTTCTTCTTTTTTTTTTTTTTTGCCATTAATTAGACTGTGTTTAAAAAGACTGAGAAATAATATCAGCATAACTCTGGTACTATTTTTTTTTCCTTTCTTCCTCAAAGCAATAGACAATTCTGTATATTGAACAACAAATATTAAAGCTGTATTTTTAAAACAGAGCTCCTAGAATTTCATTCTCAGTCATGACAGGGTGTTAATACAGATATTTGATTACACAAGGATGATGTACCTCTTTATTCTATATTTCTATGAAATTTTGTACTCAGTCTTGGAGGTAACATTTCAACCCAAATAGGGTTTGAAATGAACCAGTTCTACTTTTTAACAATTTAACAATTATGAGTCTATTTTTTTTCTTTTTGTTGTTGTTGTTTTAAGATTTTATTTATTTATTTGACAGAGAGAGAGAGCACAAGCAGGGGAAACAGCAGGCAGAGGGAAAGGGAGAAGCAAGCTCCCTACTGAGCAGGGAACCAGATGCTGGGCTAGATCCCAGGACACTGGGATCATGACCTGAGCTGAAGGTAGACTCTTTTCTATTTTCTTCTATTCCTGAAAATTTCGGTAGTTAAAAAAAATCTCTGATTTCAGGTTTCTCAATGTATGATATTCTTATAACTTCAGGATGTTTGGAGGACTTAGTTAGCAGGACTTAGTTTTTCTCTTAGTTAACATTTCTCTTCAAAAGATTATTACAACTAAACATTTTAAACACTGTAAAATAATATTTTGCATTTATACAGGTACCTTGTCATCATCTGCCAAATGCTTTAATGCTTATTAGTTTACCCATCTCTAAGAAATGGATATTGGTGACAAGGAGCATTATTTTTGTATGAAAGATGGGATAAATAAATCTTGTAGAAATAGTCACTGTTCAAGGCACTAAAAATATAATAACTAAACTGGGACAAGAACACAATTCTCCAGTTCTAAATTCCAATCCAGCACAATTAAGTCTAGTCAATGATGCCTAATCACAAGGGAAAAATTAAAGGCCAGCCTCCCCCACCCTAGATCTCTCTTTCCTAGGAGTTAGTTCAGCATTTCTTCCTGACAACTTTTCCTATTTCTTCTGAGTCCCTTTCCTTTTCCTCTCTCAAAAGTACCTCCTCACTAAATCTTGAATCCATATAATTTTGTTTTGGAAGCTGCTTCTCAGAGGATTCAAGCTAGAATGAGCTCCTTCCTCTAACACCATTAGGGGAATATCAATATCCCCATTCCTTTCTGAGAGTTAAATATGTAATACAAAATGACTAATTCAGTCTTATCAATAGACAACAAAAATGCACAAACCCAGGATCAGCATATTAAAAGTTTTCTTTATCCTTCATCATGAAGCTGGTATGGCTATTAATAGTAGCATGATTTGTACAAATATTTTACTTCGCATAAGAAATATATCAAACTATATCGTATATTTCTTAAACCCCATAATTCCAGTTTCCTGAAATTAATTTTAATAAAATCACCTGCAGAAGCACATAAAGAATTACAAGGATGACCACAATGGTTATTTTTAATGAGAAAAATAGCAATACTATTTTTTGAAGAATATTTTAGAAAAAACAATATGTGTGTGTGTGTTCTTGTATGTGTGCAGTCTCATTTACACTCAAAATGAACGGGATGATATAAAACAAAATCTAACCCAGACTTCAGCTTTCCTACTTAGGCAAAAATATAGATAGATTTAATATTTCACTTCTGCAATTCTGTATTTTCTTAATAGATAATGCATAATTTTTAGTCAAAGACCATGCATATGGGGATGTCACACCATTGTAAAGACACACACATTGGCTTACCATAAAAGGGAAATTGAAAAAAGAAATGATATCTTCATCACTCATAACTTCATTTTTCAAAGTTGAAATATGTTTTAATTTTTTTCAAAATATGTTATAAATTATTTGTGAATCTTTAGTGCCTGCCATTTTGGAAACCTGAGTGATTGATATTTACTATTCGTAAATAATTGTATTTGAAATTCTGAAATATCAGCAATTATATAAACATTTATAAGTTTACAGAGCTCAATATCCAAATTAAAGTGGAATATACACTCCACGCCTCAATGCCATCTTCAGATGAGCTGAGTGAATCTCTCAAAAGACTAACAAATAAATTAACATGTACTTTTTTAATAGTTAAAGATCCAATTCTTTGTTTTTTTACAAAGTTTTGTTTAATTAAATTGCTCTGTGGAAATGTGACTCATTTCCCAAATAGAGAAATTAATATTCTGAATCATTAATTTATTCATTTATTCACTTAACAAATATGGTTTGCCTGTAGTCATTTTGCTGATCATTAAACTAGTTTCAGTACTGGAATAAAGAAAATCATTATCAAGCTTTCCAAGAATATGTAGTCATTCAATAACAAATATTTATTAATATTTTATTTTGTTCTATAAGCTGATAGTGAAATAGCAAATAAGAGAGAAACCAGGAATGTTCTTATGGAGCTCAGAGATCAAATGTATAAATGAATGACTGGTAGGACCACAAGATATTCAAACTAATATGACAAGAGTTTAGAGGGGAGAAAGTTTGTCTCATAGTATAAACAATATTAAGCTGGCCTTAGATAACATTTTCTGTAGTCCCTGAGCATCATTTTCTTCTTCTCCAGAAATCACTCAATATACTATGATGTAATTATCCATTCTTTTACTAAATGGAGCTTTTCTGATCATAAATAATTTCTCTTGTCTGTACACTTGTATCGATTAGACTCCTGTTTCTCCAATCCCTCACAAATTTTTCATTGAGTCCTCTGTAATATTCTAAATATTGATAACAAATCCCTGCACATCATTTATTTATTTTCTGAATATTATTTATACTTCTTCATGTAACCAAAACCTTGATGCTCTCTCTTTTTTTTTATTACTCATATTGATGATTTGTATTTTTCCTTGATTACCCTTGTTAAGGTTTTATATGTTTCTTTAACTTTTTAGAGAACTAACAATTAGTTTTGATCATTTTTTCTATTTTCCAATTTTTATTAATTGAATTAATCTACTGCATGTTTCATTTCTAGCCATTGATTTTATTTTTCTTATACTCTTCCTTTCACTTTGTTTTCTCTTTGGTTTTTAGTTTCTTCAGGTAAAAACCCAGATCTTTGATTTTCAGCTTTTCTGACTTATTCATTTAAAAACTTTCTCTTTTTGTCATGCTGTAGCTGCATCCCACAAATTTGGGTATGTTATACCTTTAGCTATTCAGTTCAAAATTTTTCTGTTGATATTTTAAATATAATTTTGTTATTTTCTAAGTAATATACTCTTGTTCCCTAGTTCTCATGAAGTATATTGCTAATTTCCAAGTGGGAAGGTGTTATCATTTTTGTGGTTTTTACTTTTATTGTCATTGATTTACTTTTGTTTTCAGTGAGTGCTCACTTTCTCTCCAGATATTGAATCTCTCGAAGTTATGTTCATTCTTTGATAACTGTCTTGTTTTATATATCAGCCTTGGGGCATTTTTGGTAATCAATCCATGTGCATTTAGAAAGCATTTGTATTTTCTTGTTATTATTCATTTTATCGAGTATCTAGAGAGATGTGCTAAAAACTTGTTAATGTTGGTAAGGAGTTGTATATTTCTCCTCTGAGTTCTCTGGATAACTTTTCTTTTTACTTTAAATATTTACTAAAAAGTACATATATATTTAGAATACATATATTGTTATAAAATATCATTTTAAAATTCTCAGATGTTTCTCCTCAGAAAGGCACTCTTTGTTAATATACTAACAGCTTGAATTTGGCTAGGGCTTGTCTTATTTATATATTATTATTATTGATTATTTTTATCCTGCCATTTCTCCATTGTTACAATGTATTTGAATATATATAATTGAATGTAATTGAATGCATGTATTTTAATTGAATTAAATATTGAATATATGTTTTAATTGAATATGTATATTTTAAATCTGTCAACTTGTTATTTTAATGATCATTTTTTTCTTTTTTTTAAATTTTCAGTTTAACTCATACATCCTTTAGTCTTTACTTTTTTGACTACTTTTGGACTAATAATATTTGTTTTTTTCTTTGTTTTATCCTCTATGATCCCATTAGTTTTACATTCTTTTATTGTTTGTCCTAGATAATAATTTGTATCGTTGAATGATGACAGTATAACATAGCAGCTAGCAATTCAAGGTATTTTTCTCCTTTTTCTGATCTTTCCACATGTCTACAATAGATGAAGATTATTTTTTTTTCTGTGATTTGTTTACAGATTTTTTATTGACTTGTTTGTCTTTGTTCATTAACTCTACTTCTGGCTTTATGTAATCTGCTGCCAAAACCCATGAAATTGATTAAAAGTGGTCATATAATGAGTAGTTTGAAGGTAAAATTGGCAGACTCTTTTGATTTATTGTATGCAATTAGACAGAAAGGAGACTCAACTGTTCTTGGTTCTGAACATCAGGTAGTGTTTTTGCCATGTGCTAGTTTTCCTTGCTAAATCAAGACTTCTTAATGGGAAGCGACTGATAAGAGTAGATAAGAGTAGGAGCCTTATTTACTTTGAATTGTGGTACAAAAACTGGGTTTCTTCATAGTCTGAGAGATTCCAAATCACTGGTGTCTTAAACAATTTAAACTGGAGGCCTCCATGAGCAAGGTTGTGCCACTGGAGAACAATATGCCTTCAGGCTTGCATTTTCATTAATATTGTCTGTTTTCTCCCTTGTCAACGATGTTGATAAAGTAAGACACAGCTAACAAAAACTAACATTCTAATTTTTCCATCCATTCTCTTAAGAACTATAAGGTCAGTGGTCCACTTTCTAACACACAGCAAGTAACAATTTTAAGTGTTTTTGCCTGACATCAGAAATCCCCAGATTTTGGGACGCCTGGGTGGTTCAGTCAGTTAAGCATCCGCCTTTAGCTGAGGTCATGATCCTAGGGTCCTGGGATACAGTCCAGCATCGGGCTCCTTGCCCAGCAACTCTCGGTTTCTGTCTGCCACTCCCCCTGATTGTGCTCACTTTCTCTCTTTCTCTCTCATTCTCACAAATAAATAAAATTTTTAAAAAAATGAAAGAAAGAAAGAAAGAAAGAAAGAAAGAAAGAAAGAAAGAAAGAAAGAGAAGAAAGAAAGATTATCAGCTTTTCAAAGATTCACTTGCATTACTTTTTGGAAGCAATTCTACTCTTAGTTATAAGTGTCTTTGCTACATGCAAGCTGTGATTCTATAAGAAAGGGTACCCCAGAGTATATGTGCTAAACTAAATAGAAATAACTTTTCTTTCACATAATAGTCTAGTGTAGACATGTGTATCTATACTCACAGACCCATCCATGACATCTTTTCCTTCCACTTCACCATATTTGTCAACAGGGTAAAATATGACTCAAAAAATGTCTGCATTCTGCCTTTTCCAGGTCAAAAAGACAGAAAGTGAGTGGTAAGTAATGTCCTTTAAGGAAAGCTGTAAAATCTGTAAATTACCTCTATTCATATTCTTTCCATAAGGACTTAGATATATCACTGTACCTTGCTCATACAATGAATAAAAATATAATCCCTAGGTAAGGGACCATGTGTACTGTTAAAAGTTTGTTTTTGTTGTTGTTGTTATTGCTGCTGTTGCTGTTTTGTTTTGTTTTGTTTTATTAAATGAACAAAGGAAAATAGATGATGTAGAAATTATGCAGCTTCTGCATGGCTAAAAACTCATTGAAAGATAGGAGATAGGCATATAAAAAATAAAATAAAACTAAGGGCATATATAATAAGGGAAAATAAAAAATAGAGTGGAATTCAAGAGAAGAGGTATCAGGGATACCAGCTATTTCGTAGAATGGTATTACAAGTTACTAAATACTATCAGCCAGGAGTTGAAAAACCGTAGGGAATGCCAGAGTATAGTTAAATTAATCATATACATGCAATAAGTGATGTGTTATTGTGCAGTAATAAAATTAATGTTTAATATTATTTATGATCACTGATACTTAATCACTCCAAAATAAACACATAATCTTATTTAAAATGTACATCCTTTTGATTCTGTGAGATATCTTTCTTATTAGATTGGCATGTGTGTAATATGGAGTTTCTTTTGTTAGGATTGGCTAATGAGAGTAACTCATAAAATTAAATGTCTACCCAGTGATGACAGTTAATAGATTTTATTGCTAAAGTGGCAATTCTTTTTTTTTTTTAAAGATTTTATTTATTTGACAGACAGAGATCACAGTAGGCAGAGAGGCAGGCAGAGAGAGATAGAGGAGGAAGCAGGCTCCCTGCTGAGCATAGAGCCGGATGTGGGGCTCGATCCCAGGACTCTGGGATCATGACCGGAGCTGAAGGCAGAGGCTTTAACCCACTGAGCCACCCAGGTGCCCCTAAAGTTGCAATTCTTATCCCCAGATAAAATTTAGCCTCATAGAAAAGTTTTAATTTTACATAGTAAGTTATAGTACTTCCAAAAATTTATTTCACCCTAGTAAAATATTTTATCAAATTTTTAAAATATTTTATTTATTTATTTGACAGACAAAGATCACAGTAGGCAGAGAGGCAGGCAGAGAGAGAGAGAGAGGAGGAAGCAGGCTCCCCACTGAGCAGACAGCCGGAAGTGGGGCTCAATCCCAGGACTCTGGGATCATGACCTGAGCCAAAGGCAGAGGCTTTAACCCACTAAGCCACCCAGGCACCCCTATTTTATCAATTCTTAATAATTCCTATAATAGTGACAAGTTTGCATCATGAAACTTATGAGTAGTTGATAATTTTGCAAGTCATGATGACCTAAAACAGTTTTTAATTAGAGAGAAGCATGTATTTAAAAATGTATTCTCACACTAAAACCTTTTCATGCCAGTTTCTAAATTCAGAGCTAAGAGATCTTCCCCTTCCAAAAATATTGAAAGACAGAGATTTTTTTTTTCCTTTGGTGGAGTGCATAATGCTAAATTAAGTCTTTGGCAGTATTTATATTTTGGAGTGTAGAAAATATAATGTTCCAGTTAGGTTTTGCTATGTAACCAAACACCCCAAACCTCAATGATTTAATACAACAATGATTTAAATCATTCTGTGGGTCATAAATCTGGGCTGGATTGAACTTTGAGGTCTATCTGGTATGGATAAGGCTTAACTAATTACAGTGTACTCATGAATTTGTAGTCAGCTGCTGACATCATTGAAACTCTTCCATGGTTGTTGTTTTTCATCCTCTAGTAGGTTTAGCTCAGACTCCTATACACGGTCTGAGGGATTACAGTAAGCAAAATGTGGCAAGCCCCTGAGAGAAAGGTATTCCATGTCTCCCCTTTTGTCAGATTTGTTAATGTCTCACTGACCAGAGCAAGTCATATGAACAATCCATATTCAAAGAATGGAGGAATAGACTCTGTCATTTTCAATAAAGCCACTCTGCAAGGGTAGAGATAAAGGAGGGGACATATTTTTTTCTTTTATTATTTTATTATTATATTTGCTATTGAACAAAATTTACTTCAAAATTTCTTATTTTCTTGAAGTAATCGTCACCATAAGTTATTAAAAATGTAATTTACTAGGCTCATTGTATATGCATAGGTTATTTGTGAAATTCAAGAAAACAAATACAAATATGGTGGTGTCTTCCTGATGCAGTAGTACTTTTTTTAAACTTTTTTTTTTTATTAACCAATCTCAAAGACTAGATAGCTTTAGAATTATATAGTTACATGCGAAATATATTTGATACATTTCAAAGTATTTGAGATTTATTTAAATTACATACAAAATTTTTCCCTTTAAATGATGATTTACTATATTCCTTCCTCATTTTATAAGTGAAATCCTGAATATGTATTAGTTTTTCTTCATGTCTTTCAAAATTCCATTATATCAAATAAAAAGAGTCAAAACTAACAGAATTAACATGAATGCTTTTATTTCATTAGCCTTGTGGATATTTGGAAATATTCAATAATGAACTTTTAAATTAAGCATTTATCTCTTAAACAGCTTAAAGTATACTGGTAGAAGTTCTATCTTAATTTCTGCTTTTTCCTTAAGAGATTCTAGAACTATTATGTTCATCTCTTAGAGAAACTGAACATGTTGATGTGGGGAAGACTTTTGGTTTTGTTTGCCATCTAGTTACCTTGGAAACCATACACTTGGAATTGAACTGCATTCCTGAGTCTGAACATGTACCATGGAAACCAGGCAAGAAAAACTCACCTGTATGACAGCACATTACTGAAATTGTAGGGGGAAGGGATAGTAGGAAGCTGGGAATATACATATGTTCATTTGTAATTGCTGTCCTTTTCCAGTGTAAAATTTTGAGCTAATTAATACACCGTAATACTTAAAATTGAAGGAAAGCCTGAGGCTTCTGTAGTATCTGACCTAGTTCCTGTTGCAGAAAAGTAATAACATATTTATTACAATGATTAAAATCTTCTAGCACCAACAGAGAACTTGGTCTCCAGCAAGTTGTAATCAAACAGTCACATTTTGTTTGTATTGTCTCAAAATATAATCATTTTAGGACATTTTAAAAATGCACCGATACTATGTGAATTCCATTAAAAAAATTCAATTGTCTGATTTACCTTTTTGAATTTATGATTTGGGTTTGCAATGTAATATTCTATTCAAAGGCACACATTAATCTCTGGTTCTGGTGAAAATAAAATTGCCCAGTGTGGTCAAGAAAATTCTAAAGATGTTCCTTTTCTAAGGTTATTATTATTTTTTGTAAGGTTATTTTTTCTTTAAGGCTATTATTTCTTTCAGGATTTTATTTATTTATTTGACAGAGAGAGACACAGAGAGAGAGGGAATACAAACAGGGGGAGCAGGAGAGGGAGAAGCAGGCTTCCTCCTGAGCAGGGAGCCCCATGTGGGCCTTGATCCCAGGACCCTGGGATCATGACCTGAGCCGAAGGCAACCACTTAATGACTAAGCCACCCAAATGCCCTTTCTAAGCTTATTCAAACACTATTTTTACAGGTAGATTTTAAAGAGATTTATAGACAGAATTAAGATTGCTAAATAGTTAACTTTAAAATAAGGATATTATCCTAGATTATCTAGATAGGTCCAATGTAATCCCAGGAACCATTAAATGTAGAAGGTAAATGCAAAGGAGTGAGTCTGAGAGATTGTGGCAGAAGAGGGAAGCTGCAAAACAGATGGGGCAGAAGAGAAGTTAAGAGGGACTTGAAGTCTGAGAAGTATTGACCGTAGCATTGCATATGAAAGGAAAGACCAATCAAGTTAGGGAATCTAGGGTGTCCCCTGGATTTGAGAATGGCTACCAACTGACAGCCAACAAGGAACCCTAAACTTAGGTCTACAACAGTATGGCATTGAATTTAGCCAACAACCTGGATAAGCAAGAAAACATTCTTTCCCAGAGCTTCCAAAAAATAATGCATTGGTTTTGGTCTTCTGATACCCAGTGCTGATAACCCAGCAGAAGCCACTGACATATAGAAACATGTGGTAATAAGTTTGTGTTATTATGAGTTTGTAGTAATTTGTTGTGGCAGTAATAGAAAATCCAGATAACTACTCTGACCTTTTATGCAACATATTAAATCCATTATTATACTTTTCATTTGTTAATTCATTCATCTTCGCTGCATTATTCTGTTCATTAATTCAGATAGACAAATAAAGAGATACGGAGAAAGAAAGAGAAGCAGAGGGAAAGAAAAATATTTTTTTCAGCACTTATCATAGTTGTAATTAAATACATATTTTTGTGTTTATGCATTTATTTTCTTAAATTTGTGCCTCCTGCCAGACAAAATACTCCACAGTTGTTCACCACCGTGACTAAACACCAAGCCAAGATCTGAAAATTGATTAAATATTTGTTGACTGAGTTAATGAACTAATAAACAGATGGTAGAAATAAACATTACAAAATGATAGAGTATATTTTCTGCATTCAAGATATTTACAATTGTGTTAAATTAGAGACTATGGATGCAAATAAATATGAGAAAAGGGTTATGAGTTAAGTTCTATGAGAATAGAGAGAACAGTAAACACCATAGGATTTCAGAGAAGGTATACATCTGATTATTATGATTAGGAAAGGTTTATCAAGCGATGGTAAATGTACCACTAATCAAAAAATATGGATTGGATATTGATAATCAGAGTTGATATGGTGTATAAAGCATTGGAAAGTTCATGAATGAAAACAATACTTTTTAGAGTATTATTCATAATTATCATTAGGAGTCTAAATGGGTTTACACTGTAAGAGCCCTATTCAACAAATGCTCATCCAAAAAAGGTAGGTAGGTGAAAACATGCATATCTAATGTAACTTAAAACAAACAGTATTTTATATCAAAGAACAGAACTGTGCTTAAAGTACCCCAAGAGCAAACATCAAAGAAGATCAAAATACGCTCAGGAGATAACAAGGAAAAAAAGTGTGAGTGAATTATAGAGGTTTTATGAAGGTGGAAAATCAGGCTAAAAATTTAATATTCAGCCAAACGGTGGAATCCTTTAAATATCAGGTCAGTTGGGTTCCCACCTTCATAAATTATGCTTACATCCTTAGTTAAAATCCCTGCTGCATGAGTAATCTCTCTGGTCCTTATTTTTCTTGTCTATAAAATAAAGAAGTAATATTATACACTTCATTTTTGGTGTGTGTGTGTGTGTGTGTGTGTGTGAGGATTAACTGAAGAGTGGACTTATGTATGTATGTATGTATGTATTTAAAAATTTGAGCGTGGTTGACACACTATGTGACATTAGTTTTGGTGTACGATATAGTGATTCTAGCTATCTATTTATATGATGCTATGTTCACCACAAGCTTGGCTACCATCTGTTACCATACAACACTATTACAATATCTTTGACTGTATTCTCCATACCATTCATTTTATTCCTGTGACGTATTACTCATTACACTGTTTACACATTATAAATTCTTAACAAATGTTATAGAATATAATTTCTATCAGTACAGTCCCAATTTATAGACAAAGCTATAGGGAGAATTAATTATGGGATTGTCATTACTTACTTAGAATTTTCATATCTTGGGATGCCTGGGTGGCTCAGTTGGTTAAACGTCTGCCTTCGGCTCAGGTCGTGATTCCAGGGTCCTGGAATGAGTCCTATATCAGGTTCGTTGCTCAGCAGGGAACCCGCTTCACACTCTGCTTGCCACCCCTTACCCCGCTTGTGCTCTTTCTCTCCACTCTCTCTCTCTGACAAATAAATAAATAAAATGTTTAATTTTTTTTTATATGTCCGCATAGTGGAAAATTAGACAGCCATTAGATATTGCCTGAAATTTAACTGCACAAAATGTCTTTTGATAACATTAACACTAACAAAATATTTGTCTATATTATAAAAGAAAAATTAAAACAAAAACTTTACCAAGCAGAATGTGATGAAAATCCCAATTCCAAGGACTGTCTATGTAGAAAGAAAACTCCTGAAACAATAAACGGTAAACTCTTTGCTTTATAGAACTAGATTATGCTAGTTTCACCTCTTCATTGTTCTAATTTCTATATTTCATAAATTTTCTAATTTTCTAATTTTATATCATTATATTTTTCTAATATATATCTGAAGCATTATAAAGTCATCTTACTATCTGAAGATGGCACTCTAAATTGTTAAAACTTTGTCAGTCAGTCACTTGTCAATTGTCTATATAGCTCTTCCATTTTGTCTATTTGTTGGTTTGTTGCAGAGATGGCCTGATTATTCATGATGGTATAGTACTACCTTAAAACTTTGCGGCTTAAAAAAAAATAACTATTGCATTATATGATTTTGTTGGTCTAGAATTCAGGTGACATTTTTACTGGGCTATTCTAGTTGTCAAGTGGAGTTACTTGGTGAATTTCAGAGGGCAGCTGGGTTAGACTGAGAGTCCAAGGCAGTTTGCTCACATGCATTCCTGACATGATGTTGGAGATGGCTGGAAGCCTGGCCTTAGCTCTCCCCACCACCCGTGTAGTTTCAGGGGATCTCTGCATCATCTTTCAGCAAGATATTTATATTTCTAACATGTTGGATAAGAATCCCTGAGCCCAAATTTGAAGCTACCAGTCCTTGTAAAGTTTGACCAGAAATTGCCACATTATTTCCATCATCCCTTTGTTGATTGAGCACTCATACATCAGTCTAAATTCAAAGAGAGGAGAAACATACCTCATTTCTCAGTGAAAAGAGAATATATAATTTTGGCCATGTCTAATCTTCCATAAGAAGGTATCTCACACTACTACCATGAAATTTATTGTAATTCTGATAACTTCTGGGTATTTTTAGCACTTTATATTATGCACATGTTGTTAATGTTCATTAGTTTGTTCTTTCATAAAATACTTAAATATATCTCTAAGAGAAACTACTATTAGGTTAATAGCCAGTTTGGGATGTTTGAGTTATTTTGGTAAAACAGCATCCTCTTCTTTTTCCAAGTTTTATATTAATTGAGAGACACAGAAGATTGGCAGATAAAGATTAGAACTCCAGCTTTATTACTTCAAAATATAATATTAAGAATAAAACTCATATCCCTTCACAGTTAAGTTTTATAAAACTAACCTGAGAATGAGTAAGATTTTGCCTTTCTAGGGTCATTTCCTTCAAGCAGAAAACAGAATGGAGCACATGTTTTCTATTTTTATCCCATCTCTCAAAAGACATGAGAGAATTGAGGGTGGTTTCACACGCCATGCTTCACATTTGTCTCCACCAAGAAAATATTGTGTATCCTAATGAACAGATTTCAGAGAAAGGACAAAAAAAATGTCAATAAGCCAAACTTCCCTCTTCACACATACACAGAAATGGCCAATGAGAATACCAAGAATCAAGAGGTTAAGGGGATTCAAGAATTCAAAGGTAATGAGTTGCATATGAAGAACTAGGATCTCATTCTGAGAGGAGGACCACAAACTATTTGCAATATAACATGCTGAAGCACTAGAAGAAACCTCCCTATGAAAGTTCTTTCTATCTACCAAAGCATTTGCCAGGAGGTCTTTGCTGGAGATTGAATATTTGTGTTCCCTCCTCTGCCCCCAGAATTCATACATTAAAACCTAATTCTCAATGTAATGGTATATAGCAGTGGGGCTTTGGGAAGGTGATTGGGTCATGAGGGTGGAGCCTTCATGAATGGAATTAGTGTCCATATAAAAGAGACTCCAGAGAGCTTTTTCACTCTGTCTGACTAAGAAGAAACAGGAAAAATATAGTAGTGTATAAACCAAGAATTAGAAACTCCCTGACACTGAATATACCAGCACCTGGATCTTGAACTTCACAGCCTGCAGAACTGTAAGAAATAAATTTCTGTTGCTTATAAGCCATCCAGTGTAGGCTATTTTGTTATAACACCATAGAATGGACTTAGTCTTCCATAATACAATCTCTTAATTTATTTTGGTGACATCTGACATCAATGAAGTCATTGCAAACTCCATAGACTGTTACTCTTTATATATTGAGAACACTTAAAGCAGTGTTTCTCCCAGTGTATTTTATGGCAACATTTGCTCAGAAGAACGCCCCAAAAAGACTTCTTTTGGAAAATTTTATTTCTAAATTTTCCCACCATTTAATAATGTCTTCGTGTGCAAACTCTCTCCAATAGAAAATTTACAATGGCAGTTTCCTAAAGTTTGAAACTGAACTCAGCATATCCTTTTGGAATTTCAACTAAATTCTTCTTCAGTGCTTTAAATGCCATAGACATTTACAACCCTATTCACATATTTAGCTGAATAAGGGTTCCAGCCAATACAGGAAAAAATTAAAAATGGTATTTATAAATAAGGTTGAGGTTTACCTATCTTTTCAGCTTTGTCTATAGATTTTACAAAAGGGTTCATGTGCTATAAATGTTATTTTTTTTCAGAGTTCTCCTTTGCTGTATGAAGATTATACATCTGTATCTACACAACCCTCCCCGACCCCCCCACCTTTGAAAGTAGAAGTAGAGTAGAGGAAAATGAAAAAGAAAAAAGTGCTCCAAAGTCAATCATTTAAAATGTTTAGGTTTGGATCAGAGGAGAGTGAAACTATTGAACAAAATCAAGTGAACGATTTAAAGTTAGCCAGCATTGTAACAACCATTGTGTTGACGTCATATAGTCTATAAATAAAACACTTATCATGAATGTTGCATTAAAGTTTTTGTAAAACTTTTGGTCATTCTTTAAAAAAAATTAGATACCTGAAGGATGCCTGGGTTGATCAGGCAGTTAAGTGTCTGCCTTCAGCTCACATCATGATCCCAGGGTCCTGGGAGTGGGGAGCCTGTTTCTTCTTCTGCTTCTCGCCTTTCTTGTGCTTTCTCTCTCTGAAAAATAAATAAGTAAAATCTTTAAAAAAATAAAATAATAATAATAATATTAATACTCGAGTAGGTGATACAGATATCACTAAGTATCAACAAGGAGGAGTTGGGCTCCAGGGAGAAACCAGCAATTAGTCAAAGAGTATTCATAGCATTCATTTTAGGTCTGATTTTTGCATATCAGTAACATCTTTACCTGACAATCTGCTGTTTTCCAAACACTTTCTATTTGATTTCTTCATTGATTTTGTTTGTTTGTTTGCTTGTTTCTTAAAGATTTTTTGTACTTATTTGGCAAAGAGAGATACAAGTAAGAGAGGGAACACAAGCAGGGGGAGAAGGAGAGGTAGAAACAGGTTTCCTGCCCAGGAGGGAGACCATTGTGGGGCTCAATCACAGGACCCTGGGATCATGACTTGAGCCAAAGGCAGACACTTAATGGACTGAGCCACCCAGACACCCCTGTTTGTTTGTTTTAAGGGGAAAGCAAGTAATATACCATCTAGAGAGGATAGTTGGAAGGGGAAACCTTCCATCACATTATTTCTTTATATGTCTTGGGCTTTCTTAACTATTGATGGAGATGTCTGGGCTGCGAAAGCATTGTATAAACACAGACAGAATCATTGTCTCGTTTTGTTCTCCCTTGTACAGTTTTTCAATTTAGGAGCCCAGGGATGGGAGCAGGACAGCAACCAGAAATGACCAGAAGTAAGAAAACTTTAGAGAGTGAATATACGTATTAAGAATTAAAATCTTAAATCTAGCTTGAGGTAAAGGAGTCAGCATTCCTTGAAACGGGGAATCAGAGCAAGGACTGGAGCTGTTTGAAACAGTATTTTTAATTTCCCTGGGCTCGTACTTAATTGACCAACAAATGGATGTTGCCCAAGTAGATGGGACTGGAAAAACACAAGTTTATGGACATTCAGTGTTATCAAAATCAAAACTACAACAGCTTAAGAGAAGCTTTAAAGTACATACTTATGATAAACAGGTTATATCTCTGCCAACCCAAGATACACACCAAGCTCTCTTGCATAGCAACACTTTTTTGCTCCCTAGAATGTAAGCAAATAAATCAGATCTACTATTTCACTCAGGTTTGAAAGAGCAAAAACTTCCTGGTGCCTTACAATACTTCTGTGTTTTATTTTTCATTTTAATAAAATGCAAGTCTTGAAAAAAAAGCAATATCATGTTCAGGTAAGAGTTTGAGGGAGAGATATTTTGGTGGCAGAAAAAGTGAGGAGGTTTGTTAAAGAGGAATGAGGATGGATTTTGGAAGCTGAGTTTTTCTTTGCTGGTTACTGAAATAGGGAAAGTTACTTAATGCCCAGGATCCACAGACTATATATGTTGGGATTAGTAAAGCTTCATTGGCTTTTTGTTTTCCTTTAGTACAATTCAAGCAGGAAGTGCACAGAGTGGAATCAGTAAATGTCAGTTTACTCTGATTTATTTTGCTCTCTGACCCTTAAGTTAACCTCCAGGAAGACCAGCTCTTCAGGGTGGCATGGGATGAGGGGCCCTCTCTGCACATTGGCTCTGCAGTCTTCACAAGCCTGTTGAAAACAGCAGGTACCATCACCTGATGTGTTCCTGCCATAATACAGAATTGGGAGTATAAATGGTCCAGTATAACCAAGCAAAATGCAATGTGAAAGGAAAGACCCTAATTTACCCAAAAAGTTAACTCTGTATGTGTGTGCATAGATTTAATTTATTATGTTTCACTGGGTGATTTTATTTTTTAATAAAATGAAATCGAATTAGTGCAATGGAAGTCTCATATTTTAATTGAGCATTATGAAACCATTATATGTAAATCCTGTCTTCCACCCATTTACTCAAAGAAAGAGAGGGAGAGGGAGAATGGGATAATGAAGGAGACATGTTTTTAGACAGTATTGTGATGAGCACTGGGTGGTGTATGCAACTAAAGAATCATTGGCAACTACAACAAAAACTAATGATGTATACATGTTTGCTTATTGAAAATAATAATAAAAAATAAAAAATATATATATAAGTATTATAACACTTCAATATAAGACAAACTTTTTTGTTATAGACCATGGAAATTTCATCATTTAGATAGTATTTAAATTAAAAAGTACACATTGCTGTAAATAGTGCAAAGTATATGTTTCTCCTTGCAGCAATGATTACAGCTACCATTCATGGAATGTTTATTACATGGTAGGCACAATAGAAAGTGTGATATATTTTCATACAATCCTCCCTCAAACCCTCATGAGCAGGGCATTTTAATATTTCTATCCCTTGAGTAAGAACATAAAGCTCGGACACCTGGGTGGCTCAGTTGGTTAAGCAACTGCCTTCAGCTGGAGTCATGATCCCGGAGTCCCAGGATCAAGTCCCGCATTGGGCTCCCAGCTCCATGGGGAGTCTGCTTCTCCCTCTAAACTTCTCCCCTCTCATGTTCTCTCTTACTCTCTCTCTCAAATAAATAAATAAAATCTTAAAAAAAAAAGAAACATAAAGCTCAGAACAGTTGCATAATCAGCTTCATGTCATACATTAAAGTATTTATACTAATACTGGACACTGATGTGTATCTGAAAGATCTGGAAGCCATTACTTAAAAAAAAAAAAAAAGAAGACGACGACTATTTTTCTGAATGGCTTTCCTGCATGCCTTTATAATGTAGGATCAGTTCCTTGATGAAACAAGAGAGAGCGATGCATGCAGAATGATTATTACCATTTATGTATGGTATACGGCCCAAAGCTCATGTCCATTAACCAGTTCACCATATGTTTCAGCTAAAATCAACTATTTGCTGCCTCCTTTTTCCAGGCCAGATTTTAAAAAGGCTTCTCCCCTTTCAAATATTCCATGTCAATTCCCTACATACCATTTTAATATTATGTCCTAAGACAAATCTTTTATATAGTCTTCCCAGAGATTTTGAGATGGCTAACCTATACTTCTCCAAGAGCACACAGCGTTGTCAGTAAATTCCAGTTGCACACATCTTAGCTTCCATCATGACTTTATGTACTTCTCATCTTTCTGACACTTCTAAAGTTTCTTTGTTGGAAGAGCTTGCACTACATGAATTACTTAAACAATATTTATAGTTCTGACTACCCAACCTTGCACAGAGTAGACTGTTCCATGAAGAAAATTGCCATGGGGATAGGTTATTAGCCTTATTACAAAGGAGTTTTGACCCTCAGTTTTCAGGCATTTGGAAAGATGGCAAGCATATCCTTTGAAGTTCGGTGTAACCCCACAGACTAGACTGATCTGACCAGTGAATATGAGGACAAGACATGTGTCACTTTTTAGGTAAAAGGCAGCTCACAGTTTGCCATGCCCACTCTCATCTGTCAGAGCACCAGGCTCATGATCCTTGTTTCAGATAAAAAGAAAACCAATGAAAAAGATAACTGCTTTAATAGGCCGCATTGGCACATCTTAAATATTAATGTGATTGGGATCAGCTGTGACTTTATCATTTTTACATTTTGACAAGACAAGCCTTGGTCGCTTTCTCCGAATGAACTGTTAACAAGACATTTTTAGACACATGGGTTTTAAATTCTTCACTTAGAAACCAACTTGCAAAGTGCTTTGGAGTCAAACATCTAGGGTGTATTCTTTTTTTCTTCTTATACATGATTTGATTTATTTGTGGTCTTCAAGTTCTATTTTTCTCTTGGTCTGATTTGCAATTTTTAAAATACTCTGTGCCGCTAGGATTTGTTATGACAAAAAGATGTGTTTAAATATGCAATTGTTTTTAGTAGCTCACATATTTCTTTGTAGCTCAGTTTGATCTTGTCAGACATAATGGAGATAATTATAGCAGCAACAATACAAATTAATTACATATGCTCTTGATTTTTATGTTTTGCTACTCTACAATGCAATAAGGTTTTGATTTCACACTTAAAAATCCTTAATGAATAATCTTCAATTCCCTTTACACAGAGCTAAAGAAATAAAAGTAGGTTTTATTATTCCTTAAATGTTTTATTCTAAAGGAATTTTTAAATAAGTATTAAACTAGTTGTAATAAAAGTTCACAGACTTGGAGTACAAACATAATCTTGTCAACATATACAATAGTTTAGGAATTGTAAGTCTGGTTTATATGACACATTAATTTTACTATTCTAGCACTTTGAAATATGTCATCATATAAGAGAGTTTTAATTGAAATGAACTCTTAAAATAGCTATGACATAATTTTAAGTAAATTAACTATTAGTATGTTTAAGAGTGTGGATTCCCTGATGACTTAGTTTAATAATTTTCTCAGCATAGCATAAAATGTACTCCATATGGCAGAATGTTTTATAGGAGGGGTTGGCAAACAATAGCCAAACTGATTGCCTGTCTTTTTATAAATAATGTGTTCTTGGAACATAGCCATACTCATTAATTTACATATTATATAAATCCACATGTGAATTCAGAGTTGATTCAGAGCTAACCTTAACCCTAAACTCAAACAAGGGTTAGAATTGAGTGGAGCAGAGTTGAGTAGTTTATGACAGAGCCTATTATAGTCCATAATGCCTAGAATATTACTACCTCCTCCTTTACACAAAATGTTTGTTGACCTTACATGTAGAACATGGGCATTGAGTCCGAAAACATGTTTCTGCCATTTTATAGGTTATAACTTGGCCAAATTGCACAGCTTTTACTTAGCTTCATTTTAAAATTTTTATCTGTAGTATGATTATAGTAATACTTATATTAGGCTAAACTGATTTTTTTTTAAAGATTTTATTTATTTATTTGACAGAGATCACAAGTAGGCAGAGAGGTAGGCAGAGAGAGAGGAAGGGAAGCAGGCTCCCCACTGAGCAGAGAGACCAATGCGGGGCTGGATCCCAGGACCCTGGGCTCGATCCCAGGATCCTGGGATCATGACCTGAACCAGAGCAGAGGCTTTAACCCACTGAGCCACCCAGGTGCCCCTAAACTGATGTTTAAATAAAATAATGTATATAGCATCTGGTACAGAGAAATTGTTTAAAAATTACACACTATTATAATTGATGCTGTTTTTGTTCCTATTATGACCTTTTCTCTTAAGACTGCCTGAGCGACATCTATGTATATGTAAATTTTTAAACTGTCAATGTTTATATAATATATACTTTGAGATTATTAACATAGTTCCCATCTAGGCAAAGAGATTCTCTTAATGTGTTATTATATATAGTAGAATATTATAAAAGCACATAATTGTTAAAAAATCATATTTTGAAGATTTAAGATATTTACAAGATATTTTCTAGGCACATTTGGAGTTGATATGTTTAGTAAATGTAAAGTTAGTTTATATATAGTTTGTGACTTCAAAGACATAAAGGTTGATTTTAGAACAGGGCTGGCATTCACATTATAGGCTAACAATGTAGTTTTCTTTTAGGTAAAGCACATATTTATTAAATTCTTGGTGAAAATATTAAAATAAGTGAATGGGTTTCTGAATGAATATTGGGCCTCCACCTTCCTCCCTATGGAGCATAACCCAACCATAAGCTGAAGCTATATTAAAAAAAAAAAAAAAAAAGATTCCAATAATAGTCTCAAGAATCTTTTTCTTTTTTTCAGATTTAACTTATTTATTTGTGAGAGAGTGAAAGAGAGAAAGAGAGAGAGCATGAGAGAGGGAAGGGTCAGAGGGAGAAGCAGACTCCTGGCTGAACAGGAATCCTGACATGGGACTCAATCCTGGTCCTTTGGGATCATGAACTGAGCCATTCAGGTATCCCTCTAGAGCAATTTTAAAACAATTTTAAGGGGGCACCTGGGTGGCTCAGTGGGTTAAAGCCTCTGCCTTCGGCTCAGGTCATGATCCCAGGGTACCGGGATCAAGCCCCACATCCGGCTCTCTGCTCAGCAGGGAGCCTGCTTCCTCCTCTCTCTCTGCCTGCTTCTCTGCCTACTTGTGATCTCTGTCTGTCAAATAAATAAATAGAATCTTTAAATAAATAAATAAATAAATAAAACAATTTTAAGGCCTGAAAAGAGGGACTTATATATTCATTTTCTTTTCTAAATATAAGAATCAAGTGCACTCTGCACATGACTCTGTCTGTACAGATGTCCGTCTTATTGCTGGGTTTGTTTGCTTTAGGATGTCCTTCTCCTACCATCAGTGAGGAGTATAAATCTAGAGTATCTTTATGTATAGGAGGTTTAAGACTAAATTCGCAGTGGACACAAGGGCAGGCCCAGGGGAACATCATTGAAGGATAGAAGAACATGTAATATCATAGATATTTTTCACATTTCTACTTTTTGAAACCCACTACAAAAACTACGCAATTACTAGATAATGGATAGAGAAGTTTTTCAAAAATTGTAATATTATGCCATTTTGACCTTTCTATCATTAGGTTATTTGCACATAAGTAATGCCCTCACTACAAGAAATTGCCCTAGCAATTTCTTTCTCCCTAGCAAAATTTCCATTACCCCTAGATTTAACATCGATAGTTTGTCCTTTCTTATTAATATTGCCACTAAACTATTTCTCCAGCCTTCTGTGAAACTGTAGTGACCTAGAATCTTTCTTGTTATGGAATTTGTCTTTCTGTTTGTTGAGACAAGTAAACAGCCTAGGATTATGTCAAAATGTGTGAGAATATAGAATCATATATGGATTGTGAGTTTGATTATAATATTTTGCAAGGTGATTTCTGTCTGTATGCTAGGCATATTTTCATAGGTCTGCTTAAGAACTCAAGAGAACTTACTATTCAGCTTACCTCTTCAACCATTATTAAATACTGCATGAGAAAGTCAAGTATTCCCAGGGACCTTTTTTAATCCAGATAGTGATCCATATTTATTTAAGTTTCTATAAATCATAAGTACCTTACATGATTATTAACACACCTGGATGTTGACTATTAGAGTTTTAAAGGCACTCTAGAAGCAGCATTGCTTAGTATTCATATTTGGTGTTCATATATAACCCAGGGTATTTTCAAGCAATTTACAAGCTGTCAGGGATCTGTGAGCCGCTGATCAAAATTTATTGAAAATTGAAGAACAGGAGAGGGTAAAAGAGCAAGAACTAAAAGGAGAAATATGGTTTGTAGCCAAGAAAGAAACTCTTCTGTGGTATTTGCTGCCCATCTGCTCTAGAAAATTAGATAGAATGTAGATTATGGAATACACTTTCAAGAAACTGTAGTAATAGAGAAACAGAGGAGATACAAGTTCTCAGGGAGGCAGAAAGGTCATTAATTATCATCTGGTTATTTATTCATTGTCTTTAACCCGTATCTGTAAGTTTGAACTATTCATTAAAGAATTGAAGAGGAAAGACAAAGCAGTGAGGAAATTAGAATAAATTGTTGATGAAGTCAGGCAGATAATAATGGTATGAATGAGAATTAAATACACACACATGCCTTTATACAATCATACATTGCATATATACATAATTGCATATATTGCACTTATACATTAGACCAAACAACGGAAGATTTTAGAGGAAATAATTATTTATTAATTACGTATTAAGTCAGAACATCAGCCATGACCTGGGACTGGCCCTATGCAGTTGAAACAAATGATCACCTTAAATCAATTATAAGCAAGTTCTACAAACTACTAATTGCAATAATATCTCAGCCAAGTCATTCATAGTTTTCCATTTCCCAATTACCTTACAGACATATTCATTTAGAGGCAAGTCATCAATACATTCTTTTTTAATAAATCAAATTTAGTTTCAAAGACAATGTAACACGTTAGACCATATCTCAGTGTTAACATGGGATTTAGAAAAATCTTTCTCCCTGCCCCCTAAGTGTTCTTGTCCTTACCTTGCCTTTGCTCGTGTGTAGTTTAATTTGTGCCACGGGAAAGACATGTTCTGATTTGCTATGACTGTAATAACTTCTCTGTAGGCAAATTTCAAAAAAGGAAATACCTGTAGACACCCGCCAAGAGGTATGTTTACAGTGAAGCACGGTGACACTTATTTGACGTTACTGTTGTACAGGTTAGATTTACAGTTGATGTGCCTCAGAGAATTTTTTTTTTCAGGTCTGTTCGTCGGTACTTTTCAAAACTGAATAACATTTCCTTGTTTGTGAACCAGATGCCTGACGACCTTAGGCCTACATGATTTCCCCCCCATTTCATTACCGTTTATTTTCTCTTTAATATAAATCTACAATAGATACATTGGCTCTATCACTTTTTCCTAGTGTTCCCTCTACATCATGTAAAATGGTTTTCAAAAAAAAAAAAATAGACATTAGCACCAACTGAACATTTGCTTACATACATCTTTTCATTTATAATTTTATTCCAACTATCATGTATGAAACTCTGCTCAACCCTAAACATAAAATATCTTCTAAATCAAGTAACAAATCTTGATTATGTAAGTAATAATTCTGATTTCAATAACAATTCAGTAACATAGTGTCACATCTTCTTCTATTTTAAGTATGAATGTGGTTAAAATACCTGATGTAGAGATGGGTCCTCTTACCTAAGCAAAAATTTTGTGGTCCACCGGGTTGCTCTTCCTACCATTACAAACACTATCTAGTCAGTTGGTGTTCTTAAATTAAAAATTTAGATGAAAAAGTATCATTCGGGAACAATTCAAACCACATGGACTGCCGTCTCCTAAATATGCCACGCTATTTTCCACGACCTTGTGATTCTCTCTGCCTGAAGGGATGCACACTGCTTCTTCAACCTGTTTAACTCTTTTCCATCCTCACAATTCAACCTAGATGGCACTCATTATTAAAAAAAGAAGAAAAAAAAAACAAACTTCAAAATTCTTTAGTTCCTAATCTCTTTTTTGCTGGAAGAATCATTTTTTTTTCTTTTTCTTTTCTTTCTTTCTTTTTTTTTTTTAAACCCCATATGAAAGGATTCCTCTAAGAAACGTCATGCTTTGGGACAATGACCTTAACCCTTAACCTTGGGAAATAAAATCTTCTCCATGGTGCTTACTCCTTCATCTCTTCAGAGCATCCTTTGACCCCAATAAAGTGGTCTATTTTAAGTGCTCTATCTGTGATTTTGCCTTTAACTCTTTGTCATACACTTTGATCTAAACAGTATTAATTTTTGTAGCAAACACTATTTATTTCTGAACTCATACATTAAATGAAATGCTAATACACATTAGCATTCCTAATCTGGTACCATTCCTAATCCCTGACCGTGTGCACATATTTTGATATCTTTCCGTACTTCTTGCATATTTATGTGCAAATACAATAATTGCTTATTAACACTTAATAGACCAACATTATCTCCTCTACAGTTATTGATAATTTACCCCTTCAGTGGCAAAAGTATTCACCTCAGGTTGAGACGTCCTTAATTTGCCCTTAAGTCCCTGGTAGGGTGCTCAATGATATTAGGAAGAGACAAATCCCATCATAAACAAACTTTAAGAACCAGTGCAAACCTCATCTGAGAATTAAATAAGTTAACCACTGAGTGAGGTTTGGTCATGTTTTGTTTACAGGATTGTCTCATGACAATAATGAAATGGTACATTAAAGAGATAATGCTATTATAATGAACACCAGGGAAAATCTAGGTGAGTAAAACCAACTAATTTTGTAAACACTCAACAAAGTGGTGTAATTAGTTAATCCAAGTACTAATTACAGCTACAGAAGAATAAACTATGCTGTGGCACCTGGTAGTCAAGCTGAATATATTTAATTCAAATGTGTGAGTACTTTAGTCCCAGGCCATTTCTGCCTAGCCAAATGGAGGGACGTGACTGAAAGTGGTTTAGCTTTCAAGCCCCTACCAGCCGTACATCCTGAAATTAGCATGTAAGAAAGGCTTCAGTCAGTTGATTAAGAAAATAAATGCAAAAATGACATGAGTTTCAACACATTGAAACAAAGTATTACCCTAGATTCAGAGTGCTATCCTTTCTACACTTTGCAAGCTCTAACAAGGTGCTGGAAATTATGTTATTTACAGTAACCCTTACAAAAACAGTACAGGTCCCTGTCATCAGGAGCACAAAATGATGTGAACGCTGTGCTTTAAGATTTTACTAGGAAAAAGAAATTAAAGAACATTGACTTGAGAAATTAGCTCAGATCTAAAATTACAGATGCTGGTGATTACATATCAGACATTTTACAAGCCTAAGAAATAGATATTGTTATTTCTATGTAATAAAATAGAAAATTAAAGCACAGAGAGCCTAGGCAATTTGCAGGGGTAGTCATTGGCAGAAGCAGGATTGCTGCCATAGTCAATGTAGCTTAGAGAACACACTCTTAAGAAATAGGGTGAAGTTCCTCTTTTCCTTTTCTGTGTCCCAATTCCCTCTGCTGCAAATTTACCTATGTCAGTGGGAACTGTATTAAGGAGATAAAGTGCTTTTTTTCTTGGTGAGGCAAATAAAGGATAATGATGCCTTGTTTTACTACTTTGCACTGATGAAAGGAAGAATAGCCCTTCTAATAATAGCCCTTATCATTTCCTTCTCAACCATCACTACTTCTACCTTTATAGCTGACTATCATTGTCAGAACTGAGAAAGCTGGGGCTACCTTAAAACTTTATATATCTTATATTACATCAAATTCTTCAATTCTCAGGACCACCTGACTGGCCCAGGCAGTAGAGCATGTGACTCTTGATCTCATTTGGGGTTGTGAGTTTGAGCCCCATGCTGGGTGTAGAGATCACTTAAAAAAATCTTTAAAAAATAACTTCTCAACTCACACATTATTTATTTTTTAAAAGATTCTATTTTGAGAGAAAGAGAGAGAAGAAGAGAGAAGGAACGGGGGGAGGGGCAAAGAAAGAGGGAGGAGCAGACTCCTCAATCCAATAACTCCGGGATTATGATCTGAGCTGAAGGCAGACAACCGACTGAGCCACACAGGTGCTCCTCAACTTACACTTTAAAGGAAAGAAACACTAACTTGCTATCTAAATATCCCTTTGAAAAACAAAGAGGAATCAGTAAAATCTAAAATACTAATATGGTTGGTGATGTTAGAGTGGAATGAAGCTTTCTGAGGAAAATAACATATAAGGGTTATTTGTTCATAATTTCCCTTTTGTCTTGATTCCTGGATTGGAAACAAAAGATAATGTATGCAAGAGAAATGTATGTATGTATGTTTCCTACTGGATTATAAATCACAATATGCTCAGAGATAAGGCAGTTAAGATATTTAAATGACAAACTCTCACTTTTAATGAGTAGGACTAGTTCATTCTAAATTGATCCAATCCTTTTATTCAAAATTAAGCCAATGGTCTCCAAAATTGATGCCTCAACTTTCATAGTACACGTTCCACAACAAAAATGGTAAATTTCGTGCAAAATCACACAAATTTTAAATAAGTATTTCTTGGAAAGATATTTGAAATCTATTTGAGTCACATAGATATTATAAGCTGTCAGTGAATCATGCTTAGAACAGTGGAATCTAGAAATCCCTTCCAAGTTTATGTTGATCTGCAACTCCAAATTCTTTCCCAAATCTTCATTAAACCACATTAGTTTATTCCTTTCCCCTACAGTAATATTCCATAGTATGAACTAATCTTTTCCCCTGGACTGATTTAAGCCAGTCAGTTTTTTGTTTTTTGTTTTTTTTTAAATCTTACTCTTTTGTGCAGAGTTATGGTTAATCTTTCAAAGGATGTTGTTTGTTTTAATAGGTACTGTATATATCATGTTAGGTCCTATGGAGAAAAGACACAATATAAATCTAATATATGTGTCTTTTTCCTAATTGTGACTTCCAATGAGCAGAAAGATTCAAGGTTGAATCCTCATTGAACTTTTTTCCTACTCTGCTCCCTATGATTCACTGTACCTGTACAGTCAAAAATATAACCTATCAGGTTCCCAATAAAACTTGATGAGTTTTAGAACACATTCTACGACTGCTCATTTAAGATATGCATTACACTGAGGTTATTGCAACACTCACTAAAAGCTGACTAAATCCATTTCAACACAGCTCAAGCTTTTAACTGACTTGTCAGGGTTTTAGAAGATGACATGCTTAGCACCATCTATTGGTTGGCTTTGCAGTTGTCACTTTTTCTGGATGTTAAGGTGGAAAAATATTATCAGCATTTATGAAAAGTAAAAAACACTGAAGCAGTGGCTAGTCTAAATAATAATAAATCAGGGGCTCCTGGGTTGCTCAATGGGTTAAGTCTCTGCCTTCGGCTCAGATCGTGGTCTCAGGGTCCTGGGATGGAGCCCCGGGATCAAGCCCTGCATCGGGCTCTCTGCTCAGCAGGGATCCTGCTTCCCCCTCTCTCTCTGCCTACCTCTTTGCCTACTTGTGATTTCTGTCTGTCAAATAAATAAATAAAATCTTTAAAAAAATAATAAATCAAATTATATAATGATTAAGAGAATATTAGTGTAAGCATATTGTTCTTAAAACTTATTCTCACCTTGTATTTTGCTAAAATATTTGTTAGACTATTATTAGAAACCATTTTCTTTCTCCTTAGCTTTAATGAAAAAACTAAGAAATCACTGTCTAATTTTTTTTTTCTAAAGATTTTATTTATTTAACAGATAGAGACCACAAGTAGGCAGAGAGAGAGAGAGAGGAGGAAGCAGGCTCCCCGCTGAGCAGAGAGCCCGATGCGGGGCTCGATCCCAGGACCCTGGGATCATGACCTGAGCTGAAGGCAGAGGCTTAACCCACTGAGCCACCCAGGTGCCCCTCTAATTTTGTTTTTATTTATTAATTTTTGTCAAACATTTATAAATATTTATATTGAGATTTCCTCTTAGTGTTGGCTTTCCTCACATACAAATATATTTGTTAATAAAGAACCTCTAATAATGATCTAATACATGTTTTTTGTGGCAACATAATTCTAGAAGTAAATAGTTTACTCAGAACCACCAGTTGTGGAACAGAAAAAATATCTGTCATATAATAACATCCTTGTTGGTAAGATATTTCACAATAATTACACAGTCTGTACTTAATCAGCAGATATTTATTTGGCTCCTCGTTAGTAAGAGAGATGAAACATATGTGGTTGTAGCACACACACACTCACATACACATGGAAGAAAAGGGGAGGAGGAAAGGGAGAGAGAGGGAGAGGAAGAAATTACATGTTGGAGGAAGTGCTGTAACAAAAATAAAGAGTGATAAGAAAATCCGCCTGAAATACTTGGGTGTGCCTTTCCATGTTTGACATTGCATGACAAATACCTTCAATTGCATTCCGATTTTGGAAGCCAATGGTATTTCAGAGGTAAGTTTCATAATGCTAACGGAATATTAAATCATCCCTTTTTGATTTTTTAACACCCTTGAATGATGACAATGAAGTTTAATTTTCTGGCCACTAGAAGTCCTTGATTGAATTCATGTTTTGCTTTACTACTGGGAAACTCATCCAAGAAATTTGGACCAAACAATTTAATAATTAATATATTAACTTTTAAAAAAAATTATTAGAACCACATATATTATATAAGCTTCACAGGCACACACACACACACACACACACACACACACACACACACCCCGTATTATGAAAAAGAACAGTAAACAACTTTACAGTATACTCACTTCCTATAGGAAATACTGTGTTATAGATATCTTGTTGTGAAATAATAAGAAATATATGTCTTGGTGTCTGATCTCTGCTTCCAGTTATTGACACAGGGTTCTGGAAACCCTTTTCTATATCCCTAAGTGATATTCCTAATATTCCTTATATTTCTAAGTGACAAGAGCACTAAGAGCATTTTTTTGTTATTGTTGTTCTAATATTTGGTCTTTCACCCTGGTTCCTGACACAGAGTTCCTAAATCTCTTAGAGTTTTCTAGGTGATATTAGTGTGATTCTGATATTAGGTGACTCTGGGGGCAGGAGGCTGGGGCTCCTGGTTGAGGGCTCGTCACAGAAAGACCAAGCCAGGATTAGAAGCTTGGAGGTTCCAGCCCATGTCCAACCTTAGAGAGGGGAGAAGGGCTGGAAATGAAGTTAATGATAGATTGTGCATACATGGTAAGTCCTCCAAGAAAATTTCAAAAATATATAGTTCAGAGTTTCCAGGTTGGCAAATATGTGGCGGTGCTGGGAGATGTCATGCCTAGGGAGGGAAGGTCTGTGCACCTTACCATATATCTTGCCCTATGCATCTGTTCCATCTGGATATTCATCTGTATCCTTTATCATATCCTTTTTTTATTAACATGTAATGTATTATTTGCTTCAGGGGTACAGGTATGGGAATCAACAGTGTTACACAATTCATAGCACTCATTTCACATACCCTCCCCAATGTCCTTTTATAATAAATTTGGAAACAATGAGTAAACTGTTTTTCCTAAGTTCTATGAACTGCCCTAGCAAATTAATTGAATCCAAGGAGTGGGTCATGCAAACCTCTGATTTATGGGTCAGAAGCATAGCCAGCAGGTGTGATTGACATCTGAAGGATGTGGGGGAGAGCAGGTGTTCTGGTGGGACTAAGCCTTCTACCTCTGGGATCTGATGCTATCTTCAGACAGATAGTGTCAGAATTGACTTAAGTTGTAGGTCATCCAGCTGATTTTGAAGAATTGCTTGGTGTGGGAGAAAAAGCAGGTAATCCGATGTCAAAAGTATTGTGTGAGTTTGATGGTTAGTGTGGGAGTAGAGAAACAGAAAATTTGTTTTAGTAGTATTTTAAGTTTTATAGCTATATAAAATCACAGTATATAAAAGAGGACAGTATATAACAGAGGACATTAAGTAAACAAATATAGGCTATAAGCTAGGAGTAGCTACAGTAAATAGACCATAGCAATGCTCAATGGAAAGCAGATATTGGAAGTCCTGAGCATAAATTCTTCCTTTCATCTTACTGAGTATGTAATTTCAAACATTAGGAAAAATAATCCTAATACTAAGTGACCTACTTAAGAAGGAAAACAAAAAACAAAAAACAACCCTTGCAATCATACCCATGTACATATACATATCTTAAACTATAACTCCTTAATATAAGAAGAAATAATAAATACTTTACAACTTTGTTAATTTACCCTTAAAACATTCCAAGAGAATTGTTATAGAAATAACAAAAAGTCTAATAAGATCAAGCAAAATCGGGGTGCCTGGGTGGCTCAGTGGGTTAAAGCCTCTGCCTTCAGCTCAGGTCATGATCTCAGGGTCCTGGGATCGAGCCCCGCATCGGGCTCTTTGCTCAGCGGGGGCCTGCTTCCCCCTCTCTCTCTGCCTGCCTCCCTGCCTACTTGTGATCTCTCTCTGTCAAATAAATAAATAAAATCTTTAAAAAAAAAAAAAGATCAAGCAAAATCATTAAGAAGAGCCACTAATATAAAAAATGAAAAGTCTACTGACTATGGCATGGTGTAGATGAATTAAACAGTATAACAACCAGATAGGTGTTTGTTTGTTTGTTTTTTATAACTTACGTCATTAGCATCATAGAGACATAATCTTATCTATGACTGACTTTAAATTTAAGATTTTGCTTATAATCTTTTAATCATAACATTCACTAATGATTAGAATTGACAAAAGTGAAAATGTCATGGTTTTGTGTTTTGCAAAAATCATAAATATGCAAAGTTGGTTTTGAAAAGCACAAATATGCAACTATATTAAATAATATTGTATAGGCCAAGATCTACTTGGTGGTTCTCTCCAATTCTATTCTTAAGATATTTTCGTTTCCTCCCTAACTGGTGACTTCAAATTTAAAGCTGTTTAGTTGTCCTAATGGTAGCATCTGTATCATACATTGCATTTCGTCCTTTGCATAGCCTAATATATTTTTAGTTATACTATTCATTTATATTTGTATTTATTCTTAATAGGTAAAAGAATAAATAATTTTTGTAGCTGTTAAAATCCTATTTTAAAATAAGAAGACATATGGCGGTGCCTTGGTGGCTCTGTGGGTTAAAGCCTCTGCCTTCGGCTTAGGTCGTGATCCCAGGGTCCTGGGATGGAGCCCCACATCTGGCTCTCTGCTCAGGAGGGAGCCTGCTTCCTCCTCTCTCTCTGCCTGCCTCTCTGCCTACTTGTGATCTCTCTCTGTCAAATAAATTAATAAAATCTTTAAAAAAATAATAAAATAAGAAGACATATGGAGTCCTTACACATAAACATTTGTAATTATGAAGAGAAAGAGAACAGATAACAAGAAATACAATCAACTCTCTCTCTCTCTCTTTCTCTCCCTATCTCATACACACACACATACACACCCACCACATTTGGAAGTAATATATTCACAGTAATTAACATTTTCAGGATTTTTTTTTTTCCAGGATTCTTAATACAAGAATGGGGGGAAGGACAAAGAAAACTGGATTTCTTTCTGGATACTCAAGATTAGATATAGCCTTGAATTTATAAATTTTCACATACAAAAAAGTAAAAATGGCATGTACTTAAGTGTTAAAACAAGCTTGAAACTAGTGGTGTTACTATCATTTTGGCATGAATGACCAATGTAAAATTTTAAAAAGAATATAAATTCACAGACTTTTATTTAAAACAAAGTTAATATAAATAAATTATATAATTAGTCCTATTAATACCGTATTTAGCAGAACCTGCATTTCACTTCCTAATATCTATACGTGATGATTTTTAAGATGAATGACACCATGGAGGCTGCGTATTAGAAATAAAAGCCTTGCTAATTACTTCAAGTGTGCCTGTCATTTCCTTAGTATAATTAATGACTTTGCAATCAGAACATTAAACGTTTAACAGAAAAATATCTATCATATTTTGCTTTTTATATGTACACGTGGTATTGAACAAAATATTATTGCAAACCTATATTCAACTTAGTTTTCCAATGACCTTCACTAGAAGGATCCCAAACTCAAAATAGTATTAATGTATCTACAAAACAACATTTGCCAAAATATAGGGGTGTGTAGAATTGTATTTTACCTCACCTTACTTTCTAGTCTTTCCTCATATTAATAATTCAACAAATTGTTTATCAGCTGAGCAGCTACTTTTCCTTAATATATTGTCATTTAATTATAGGCGTGTTTTCCTTTTTATGCCATATATAAAGACATTTATGTGAAAATAATTACACACACTATATTTCTATCTTAGGCTTTATTGAATAAATATATCTACATTTTATAATCCCATATCCACACAAATTCTGAATTTTATGGGATGCATTTTCTTTAATTTTGTTTTCTTACCTTTTGCTTTTCCATAGACTGGCAGTGGTTCTTAAAAATAAGGATTTGAGGGGCATCTGGGTGGCTCAGTGGGGTTTGGCTCAGGTCATCATCTCAGGATCCTGGAATCGAGCCTCGCATCAGGCTCTCTGCTCAGCAGGGAGCCTGCTTCCCCTCTCTCTCTGCCTGTCTCTCTGCCTACTTGTGACCTCTCTGTCTCTGTCAAATAAATAAAATCTTTAAAAAAAAATACGGATTTGAGGGGCACTTGGATTACCCAGTGGGCTGGTTAAGTGTCAGACTTGATTTCAGCTCAACTGAGTGCAGAATCTGCTTCTCCCTTTCTCTCTGCCCCTCCTCCATCTCATACATGCTCTCTATCTCTGAAGTAAATAAATAAATTTAAAAAAAAAAGTTTTGAGCAAAGATATACAAAGTAATTCTCTATATTGTATCTTTTTTCTCTTTCTATTTTAATTCTCAAGAAAATAGGTATTTGACAAATAATTCTGAACTGATAAATATCCTTTTCTTTTTCATTTAGTGATTCCATCCAAGGTTTTTCCTTTACAAGGATATTCCATCCTAGAATTTAGCATAATTAGTTAATTAATATACAGACGGTAAGGTATTTTGTGTGTGACCTGATGTGAGTCAAGAGATCTGGGGTTGAGAAAAGTCTAATCCTCTACATCTCTGTTCTTGCAAAGGTCATTTTATTCCTTGAGTCTCAAATTTCTTCATAGGCTATGCTGAGACACATTAAAATAAGTGGGGCAAAACAGAGGTGACTACTAGTAGCTGATAAGGATCTTGTCATCTGGATCCACATTGAGCTTTTCAAAATCACTGTGACTGACTCTGGAGGTAAACATAGCTATAACACTGTTTAAAATTCTATAATCATGGGGTGCCTGGGTGGCTCAGTGGGTTAAACATTTGTCTTCAGCTCAGGTCATGATCTCAGGGTCCTGGGATCGAGCTCCACATCAGGCTTTCTGAACAGCAGGGAGCCTGCTTCCCCTTCTTCCTCTCCCTGCCTCTCTGTCTACTTGTGATCTCTCTTTCTCTCTCTCTCTGTCAAATACATGAATAAAGTCTTTAAAAATTTCTATGATCATTTATTTTTTGCCAGGCACTGTGCTAATTATTTATATTTGTTATTTCTTCAAATTCTCATCACAGATCTGTGATTTAGAAGCCATTATCATTTCCAGAGGAAGAAATAATTTCTTATTAAAATCAAATTCAGATCATTTATGTAGCAGAGCTCGGTTTTGAGCATGAATGTTAAATGTAAAGTAACACGAACAGCTATGATGAAAATACCCTAACTTTATTCTTTCATTAGAATGACTCAAACTGAGGAAACACCTTCCCATTTACTAGCAATACCCTTTTCCTTCCATTTTTTCCCCCAGAGGGGGAACCTGATACCAAGGAAATAAACATGCACATTTACTGTCAGACAGGTAAGAACAACAATTCTGCCTCCATGGTTACTAGCTCTGAGGCCTTAGAAATGTTGTGGGAGGGATGGGGTAGCTGGGTGATGGACATTGGGGGGGTTTGTGCTATGGTGAGTGCTGTGAATTGATGTTGATTGACATCATCAATGACTGTGAATGACTGATGATTCACAGTCCTGTACCCTTGAAACAAATAATACATTGTATGTTAATTTTAAAAAGTTTAAATTAAAAAAAAAGGGAAAAAATGTTAGCTAAACTCATGAAGCTATGGGCCTTGCTTTTGTAAAGTGGAATTTAAAAAGGCCAACTCTGTATACCATATATGAAGTTGAAAATAATTGATATGATGATTACAATATATGATACACTACAAATGCAACAGATACTACTTTTATGAAAATGTCTCATGATATCTACATGACAATGTAGGCCAGAACACATTCCAACTCTACTGGAATCCCTTACAGATCTTTCAGCTCATGGCAAAAGAATCAGGGGAGGAAATGCATGGAAAAAATTGGAGAAAAAAAAATTATCTGCCAGAAAGGGAAATTCATGTGCCATGATTGTGGGATTAAATAATCTAACATCTATCAGGAAAAAAAAAAATCATAGAAGGCTAATATGACTGGATTTCTTGAGGAAATAAATAAAATAGTGTCTGTATGTGCCTCTTGTTTTATTGGGCGGAGACCAAGGCAGTCTGTAAACTGGAGAGGACAACAGATTATCTGTTTTCCTTCAGCATTGTGTAACAGCTGACCGATCCTCAAACTTAACAATTAATTCTAAAAATATTCATTTTTTTAAAGATTTTATTTATTTATTTGACAGAGAGAGATCGCAGGTAGGCAGAGAGAGAGAAGAGGAAGCAGGCTTCCCGCTGAGCAGAGAGCCCGATGCAGGGCTCGATCCCAGGACCCTGGGATCATGACCTGAGCCAAAGGCAGAGGCTTTAACCCACTGAGCCACCCAGGTGCCCCTAAAAATATTCATTTTTAAAGTCTAGCTATAAGGAAGTAGTTCAATACTTTACCTCATGACTCAGAAAATCATGTATACATATTTCATGACAGAGCACTTATTATATATTTGAAGATAGATAAAGGTATTTTCTTTTTTGTGTTTCCTTGTAAGACCAACCAATGGAGGGGTTTCTGCTCATTCCAGCCATCATAGTTAGAATGAGACCATAATGGGGGCGCCTGGGTGGCCCAATCAGGTAAGCATCTGTCTTCAGCTCAGGTCACTATCCAGGGGTCTTGGGATTGAGCCCCTCGTCTGGCTCCCTGCTCAATGTCATATCTGCTTCTCCCTCTCTCTCTGCCTGCCACTCTTCTTGCTTGTTCTTTCTCTCTGTCAAATAAATGAATAAATCTTAAAAAAAAAAAAAAAGAATGAGACTGTAATGATGTCAGAATTGATAATTTCTAGACTGTTGGGCTGCAATTACCTTAACTCTTTGGTGTGGCAATTAATGCTTCAATAGCTTTGTATTTTTTGATCGCCAACATTGTTAAGCATTATTTTGTATCTGTTGATTTTAAGAGTGCTTTTTCTTTGTTTTCATGGACAATCATAATGTGAAGCAGCAACTCTAGAGAAAACGGATTAGTGATTTTCTCTTGATTTCTCGATTTTTTCTATCTTCCTTTTTAAAAGGATACCTGTAGGAGGAATGTCCTTAAATGCTCATTCCAAGTGTCCTGATTTAAGCTAGATTATTTTTTTAATATTTTATTTATTTATTTGAGAGAGAGAGAGAGAGAGAGACCACAAGTAGGGGGAACAGCAGGCGGAGGGAGAGGGAGAAGCAGGCCCCTTGCTGAGCGGGAAGCCCGATGAGGGGCTCCATCCAGGACCCTGGGATCATGCCTGAGCTGAAGGCAGAGGCTTAACTGACTGATCCATCCAGGTGCTACTAAGCTAGATCACTGATACGTTTCTAGTCTTAAAATCTAAGTTTGAGAACTGTTGGAAATGGGCCCAAGCACAGTGTAGGGTGTTGAACATGAATGAATAAAGTTGTATTATTATTTTTTTACTAAATGTATTCATGGTTATTACCAGATAATTGATGATAGGATCTATTTATAAAATATTCCAAGAAAATATTATATATAATTCTTTATGATTTTCCTAAGATTCACATCGACATGCCTGCCAATTAAGTAGAAATTTGTAAAATCTCCTACTTATAAAAATGAGAATAATGATTGCTCCCAATATATCTCACAAAGATGATACAAGAATTAATAATTTAATGATTATGTGTCAAATAAATCTGAGGTGGAGATAATAGGGGATTTTCTTCTCCTTAGATCTTTAACTTGAAAATCAAGACCTGTCATTTGAGTTCTCACTAATAAAGGTAGTCAGTTAATGCATCTCTACCTTCCTTTTTCTTCATTGCCTCTGAACATGCAAATCCTAACAGCAATCAGGAAAGTTGCTTTGGCATTTTTGTCAACATTTTTTCTATCTTAGCAAATTATAATAAAAGATTAAGAGTTTATAAAATTAAAGCAAAAATAATACAGGCTGTTCTAGGTCCTAAGTTCAACATTTTAATAACCATAAGTAATATTTTTAAAAATAATATTGTATTTACAGTTTAATTTGTGTTCATGGGTCTGGTTTTGTCTGCAGAGGATATATTAAAATTATTTGAAGTGTTCAGTAAGTACAATTTCTCTGTAAGAATATAATTTATATGAGCGGCTGACTGGCTGCCTGGACAAGGTGGAGGAAAAGCAACATAGCTTGTGACTTCATGTGTGAAATCCTAAAATGCAAAACATACAAGGTAGAGATGGCAGTAAGTTCTGCCAGAGAAGATCCATTGAAGGGCAAGTAGCACAGCGAGATGATACACTTGAATGAACGTTTCTCCAAAGTAATGGTAGATAACACGGCACGTTGATTTACGGCAACACGATGCATGTAAAGAAAATAAACAAGGTTTTTATGTCAAAGCACAGCTTGAAGTCATATTCCCTGATAGCTGTCATGCTACATGTTTTACTGACCATGTATGTTCAACTTCTGACAGTGAGGGTCTAACATATTTAATATGGGTATGTTCTTGTCAGAGCACACGAGACTTGATTCATTTCTGAGTGCTCCATTACCAACTCTGACAGCCTTACAGCTCTGTTGGGAAATGAAGTATAACATCAGGTTACTAAGCAACTCTGCAGCTTTTTAAAAGTGTGTCTTGGAACTCACTTGTTTCTCCTAATTGATTCAATCCACATCATTTTGAACATAAATGGGACATCATGTTTAGAAATATGCTGGATTGCTACTTTCAGCTAACATGTCTTGCTACCTCTGCATATCCAAATCAAGGACTGGCATATAAATGTCACATTCAAAGCAAATTTTTATCTTTCTCTTGGGTTGCACTGAAAAAATATATATATTCTTCTGGCAGTTTGAGCTGGTGTCTGAAGTTATCTGCACACTGTCAGGAAATAACATAAAAGTAGAGGAGTGATTCTCATTTTTTTTTAAACTTTTACGCAGAATAAAGTTTTAATTACCCAGTCTGACTTACCCCTCAGTAAACACTCATGTATAGTACACCAGAATTAATATAAATCTGTCTCATGGCATGGCAGCCATGTCGACATTTCTGCTGTCACTAAACCTTTGAGCAAGATCGTATCTCATCCAGTCTTGAAATATTAGTGATAAATGCATCCATCATGTTTTATGAGGAGCAAAGTGTACTTTTATCATCTTTGACTCCTCTTTCCATTATATCAGAGGTGAAGAGTAAACAATAAAATGTTACATTTTATACTCAGTGTATTTTCTCAAGGACCCATTCACTCTCCGCTCCACATTTAAGAATAGTGCATAATTTAGTGTACACGGAATATTTTGTGTATGCGGACTATTTTGTAATTTGATGAGGGCCAAAGATGTAGGAGAAAAGGACAGACTGGGAAAGAAAATCTGGATATTTTTATTCAGCATCTGCATTGGAATTATTGAATTATTTGGATTTTACTTAGAATATGACCATTACAGAATCCTTGACAAGAGTTGCTTCACAAGTTGTCACTTTAAAACAACTGCTGATATTAAAAAAAAAGCATGTTTAATTATGCAATTAATTGGAAGAATCTCAGGGTCACCTGGGTGGATCAGGTCAGGATCCTAGGGTCCTGGAATGGAGCTCCACATCAGGCTCCCTGGTCAGCAGGGCGTCTGCTGCTCCCTCTCCCTCTGCCTCTCCCCTAGGCTTGTGTTCTTTCTCTCTATCTCGTTCACTCTCTTTCTCTCTCAAATAAATAAAATCTTTTAAAAAATCAGAAGAATCACAGTAATATAAAATATACACAATGTTGTACTAATGCCATTTTTAAACTAAAGATAATTGTAGAAGTGAATTTTATTTACTGAAACACAGTGCTGTGGTGGTTATTACTATTGTATGGCTCCCATAGTCACACAGAAGTGAATATGGAAAATTAACCACAGAATTGCCATAAGGTTTAACACAAGTGCATTTACCACAGTAACCCTGCCATAGCCAAAGTGTAATAAATGAAATTTTAATTATAGACATTATATTTTAATTTGCCTACTTTGTCTATATTATTGACACACTGTAATAAAGTAGATTATTTCTGATATGTCCTTTATATCGAAAATTCTTGTATATCCATCCATTCTGGAAATAAAGTGCACACTATTTTCTCATTACTGGAAAATTCACACAACCACTATATATAGATACAAAGTATATGTCAGTCATAATATGTTATAGTAAGTGTGTTAATAATATAGACAAATTAGACAAATTATACTTTGTCTAATTAATTGAAATATGTGTATATATATATATACACATATTTCTATTTCTAGAAATATTTCTAATATTCTGTTGGAAACCAGCCCAATCATTGTTAGACCTATTCTGCTCCACTGCTGGTAAGAAGAAATGAACAGCTAACATCAACCCGGATAGCTGAGATTTTGAAAGGAAACTGATGAAAATTGAAGTTAAAAAAAAAATCACTACCAAAACCTACTAAAAAAACACAAAATGACTACTTCCATCACTTCCATCAACAGATGACATCCATTAGCGGATTTTACAATGTTTGCTTTCAGCAAAAAAAAAAAAAAAAAGGAAACAAAAATCACTAGTCAAAACTGCTTTTTACCCTCTGAACAAAGACTCCACCTCTCCAATATGATTTCTCCCCAAACACTTGGCAACCTATAGTTTTTAGCAGCTTCAAGCAGGATAAATCAATAAGAAGAGTCCCATACAACTGCATCAAATTACAGCCATAGATTGAAGCAGCCTGAGGTGAATTTTAATTCAGCATTGGTACATTGAACAAAATTTTCTATTCACAGTAAAAGCAGAAAAGCCTTGGATTTCTCAAATATTTTCTCAGTGCTAAAAAATTATCTTCCTTCAATCTGTGTTCCCCAAAAAGCATAGATCAAAATTATGTTGCATAATAGGATATTACAAAAACATAATCCTAAGGACAAACACAGGGGTTATTGGTTAAAACACAACATACATCTGCCTTTTTAGGAAACAGAGTCAATGGTCAACCTGTATATGTAGTCAAAAATTGCATCTCAGTGTAATTGTTTCTGCATTGTTTCATTTTGACCTCTCAGATATTTGACAATCAAGTTGTTCTTTTCTGTTGTCCTAATATAAAAACAATTTATGTTTATTGCAAAAAAGTTTAGAAAATTCAGTGAAAGAAGAAGATGAATAGAAAAACATCAGCTAGCTCTCAGTCATTTCACCAATGTTGGCATTTTACTACATATAATTCTCATCTTCTTCTTCTCTTCTTATGCATATCTATATATGTATTTCTGGAAAAAACATGACTGTCCATGACATTCTCTTTGTGTCACTATTTTTTACTTGATAATGAATGGATTACAATTTTTAAGCTATTGTTTTTCCAAAGCATCATATCAAATGACTATTTTATATAAATTTTAAGTAATTCATTGAATCAATCTCTTTTCTTTAGATATTCAGTAATTTCAAGTTCTTGATCCAGCAAATAAAATACTTTGTTGAAATATCTTTCTTATATCCATAGATTTTTAAAAGAATTATAATTTTAGGGTATCTTTATTTTTTCTACTTCTAAGAGAAGTAGAACCCTACCCAAATTAAAAGCATATCTGTGATAAGAGAAATAAAAATATCCCTGAAATGAATCTAGACTCAAATTCCAGCAAGGACATGAAAAAGCAGTTTATGTCTCCCTGTCTGAATAGCTAAAAGAAAAAGTGACTGCTTCTAACTGCTTTACAAACAGAAAATTCTTTACAATTTTGGAAGGGGAAAATAGTAGAAAGTCTAAGACAAATAAAATAATAGTCATTATTAATTTGCAAAATGCATAACTCAATGCAATTTTAAAAAATTGAAAAGATTTTATTATTTATTTGGTAGAGAAAGAGAGAGAGGGCTTGAGAGGAGAGAAGGACAGAGGGAGAAGCAGACTCCCCGTGGAGCTGGGAGCCCAAAGCAGGACTTGATTCTGGGACTCTGGGATCATGACCTGAGCCAAAGGCAGTCGCTTAACCAACAAGCCACCCAGGTATCCCAATGCAACTGTTTGTACTGAACATTTATTACTAATGATGAATGAGATAATGAAAGTATCAGAGAAATTGGACCTAATTATTTATTTCAATCATAACATGGTATTTGAAAAACCAAAGGAGGTACAAATGAAACTGAAAGGAGATAATATGATATGAATACAATGTCATAGTAAGTCAAGGGAGAAAATGATGAGTAATAGAGTAGGCAGAAATAATCCAGAATCAAAAGGCAAAATTTGAAACTGAATCTGAAAGAACTTTATTTCAGGTGACACTTACATCCACTTCTGCTTAGTGTTAACTTAATATCTGTCATTTTACTTTGTTCTTGTCATTACAAAATATTCTCCTTCACTGAGGATGCACAAGGTATAAGTAGTGTAATTTTTTAAAAATAAAAATAGATTTAGGAAGATGTTTAGAATTCTTATAAGCATTGTACAATCCCATCTTTTAATAATTTATTTGGGAAAATGCTCACATGTGGTAATCTGGCTTTTTATAATGCATTTTCCTCAAGAAAAGTATGTGAAGGAAAGAAAATGCATGCATCATCATTTAGTAAGTATATTGATACAGATGGCAAAAAAAAATCTGGAAACTGTAGTAATAGGCAGCTAAAGAAGGAAGCACGTAACTTTGCCTTCCTAAATTCACAGATGAGCATCTAGAGAATCTCTAAGCAAAAGACAGAAACTGAAAGCATGGAACATGATTGCAGAAGTAATTGTGAACGTTTCAATTGGGAATAATGTATCATTGTTAACTGATGTATGATTATGTTCACTGGACTATGGTATCCTCTTATATTACTTAATTTAAGTCTTAGGACCATTTGGCACAATACATCTAAACATGACACTTACATAATGTAATTAATCATCAACTATGAGGTGAAAAATGGTTGATGCTTCTTGTTGTGTATTAATATAAATATAGAAGTTAATAAATATGTGATATACTAAAATGTGTCCCCCTGATGGTGACCTATCTTCAAAATAGTTCTTTTATCAGTAAGTTATAACTACATGCAAGAACCAATAATATTCTGCAGGGATAGAAATGAAGAAACCATGGAAAGACCTAAAGTCTTTGACATTCTTTATGGAATAACCTCTGGAGAATTGGAATAGTTTGATTTGTAAGAAGTAGTGACTGATTAAGAATAAGATAGAACCATAAAGTAGTATGACATCTGTGATTAAATCTGTGTTACTCATTTACTTCCACTCCACAAATTTTTAAGTAATAATGTGTGGCTGAGTTTGATGCCTCATGGAAAGCAGTGAATGAAATAACTTATTTTATCCCCACAATAACACCTGTAGATAAATGGCATTTTGAAATAAGTTAACTTGGACATCAGAAAATACAATGAAGAGTATCATTGTCAGATAAACAATTTTTTCAAGTATATTCAGAGAAAGTATATTGAACATTGGCTCAGCAGCTCAACAGTACCATTAATAACCCATGGTCATGGGCGCCTGGGTGGCTCAGTGGGTTAATAACCCATGGTCTTCCATTTTTGTGTTCTACCACTCTTGGCAAGTTGGCCTTTCTCTCTATGGTGAAGAAGATGGCTGCTGTACTTTGGTCACTTGTAAGGAGCAGAAAGTTGAAGAACTTTCCCTTTTTCAAAGAAGGGTGTGCATGTACGTGTGTGTAGACAAAGTTCCATTCAGAACACCTCTTTGGGGCACCTGGGTGGCTCAGTTGGTTAAGTGTCCAACTTTTGGATTTGGCTCAAGTCATGTGCTCACAGTAGTAAGATCGGGCCCTACATTGGGCTTTGTGTTCAGTGTGGGATCTGCTTCAGATTCTCTCTCCCTCTCCCTCTTGATTACTGTCTGAAATAAAGAAATATTTTTAAAAATTCTTCAAAGAGAAAGCACCTTCTTGTATATTGTACTGATCAGAACTTAGTCATGTGGCCAAGGAAAAGAAATCTGAGACTAATAAAGACTGATCATGAAATCTACCTTGTGGTTGGTGTAGAGTCCATGCACTCCCTTCCATCAAGGGCTCTCTGCCTATTACCTATGCCATTTTATGAAATAGGCATTTATTCTTAACTCAATGGGAAGATTTAAAATATTTCTCACTGTAGAGTTACATGATCTAATTTTCTTTTTTTAATAGTCATTCAAGGTACCCTGTAGAAAATGAATTGTTAAGGGTCCACAAGCAAAGAGGGCAGAAATTAGGAAATCTGAGTAACTAAGAAGAGATAGGAATGCCCACACTCTGCAGGTTGCAATCACAATGGAAGAAGATATGAAAGCGACTATTTGTGACAATGTTTATTTGTCACAATCATGGTTGAATTTCATCAGAGGCTCATCGAGCTGGAGAAGATCTGTTGTACATTCAAAGACTCCCTCTGGCATACCTTGCTCCTAACTTGTAAATACAAGTGTAACTTCACTGGGATTTCTGAAATCTTCTTGTAGTCTCAAGTCCTATGATAAAAACTATTAAAAGCATCTCTGAGCCACTCACGGAAGTCCTTTGAATAGTGTGTGCTCTGAAGGCCACACTTGCCTTTGAAACATTTGCACCCCATGTCCCTGTAATTGAACCACTGTGTAAACCATACCAGGAGCAGAAGATCTATGAATGAAAAATCATTCAGTAATCTGTTGTTTTCCCCATTCTCCTGGTCCCATTGATAAAACTTCTCTGCCAAACAGTATGAACAGCATTCTCTTTAGAAAAATATCTTTACTTCCCTCATGAAAGATAGATGTTATCAAATCAAAGTCTACTTGAACTAAACCCCTATCACTGTAATATTTGCTTTGCTCAAGAGACATCTGAAGGGTTTTCTACAAGAAAATATTAGGATTCAAGTTGGGAAACTCCGAAAACTGGCATATCCAATGATAAACTTTGGGAAATTCTGAGAATTCTTATCATTTCTTCTTTCAGCTTCCTATCTGCCAAAGTCTACCTTCCCCAACATTTCCCAATTCTTTACCCACACTCCTTCAAGTTCAACACTGAATCTGGAGTGAGCAAAACATGTAACCAAAAATTTTAAGATGTAATACTAAGTTACTCTTCCCACTATTATAGAAATCTGATTATATTGCTAAATTATGCAAATACAGTTTCTCTTTCTCTCTCTCTCTCTTTTTTCCCCCTTTTTTGGTGGATATGGTGTGGTGGAAATGTTAAACACACACACACAAAAAACAAAAAAACAAAAAAACAAAAAACAAAAAACATCTGAAGCCTCCCTGGAATGATGGGGCTATTCTGGATTTCATGAACAAGCACAGGCCCACGACCTACTCATTAACAAGCCTGATGTGACCTTCCTGCTGAGATTCAGCGACTCTGAAATTGGCGGCATCACCATTGCTTTGAAGTTTGATTCTCAGGAAAAGAAGTTTTGGAACCTAATGCCGTTTACCACCAGAAACTTCCCCATCTGGTCCCTGGCCAACCCCTTGGGGAACCTGAATTACCTCATCAACATGTTTCCTGATTGGCCGAAAGATGAAGTGTACTCTAGGTATTACACACCAGTTCCATGGGAGCCTGCCACTGCTAAGGCGGTGGATGGATACGTGAAACCACAGATTAAGCAAGTGGTCCTGAGTTTGTGAGTGCATCTGTAGACTCTGCCTGGGCCAGCACCACCTGCATGGACCAGGCCCCCTCCCCACCCGTATGCCCCCAGGCTCATTATAACATGTAATCCCAGAACTCTGACCCTGTTCTTGACAACGATGGATACTTTGATATGGATGACACAAAGGATGTGGCACAGCGTGTGAAGGAGCTCTTAGGCTGACCTATGGATAATCAGTGGATCCCTCACGCACACTCGTGCCCCACTCACCCCCATCTCCATCTGCAGCTTCTTCATTCTGCCATAGGAGTTACTCTTGCGGATGTTTTAATTCCATGAATTGCTTCTCTTTGGACACAATACTCATAATGTGAAGAGTCAAGTTTAGGGATTTTGAGCTAAAACAATGTTGGGCACCTGTATGGCTCATCATTTAAGCCTCTGCCTTTGGCTCGGGTCATGATCTCAGGGTCCTGGAATGGAATCCCATGTTGGGCTCCCTGCTCAGCCAGGGTCTGTTTCTCTCTCTCCCACTGCCCCTCCCCCAGGCTTGCATGCTCTCTTTCATGGTAATCTCTCTCCCTCCAAGTAAATAAATAAAATCTTTAAAAGAGTAAAAATAAATAAAACAATGTTTCTCTACATCTTAGGATTTGCCTCATTTGGCATACAGTATTACTGCCGAACTATAGTCATGTAAAAGAAGCCATAATATCTATTAACAGATTTACCTGATTCGTGTTACCTATTTGTTTGAATCTTTAAAGACTGCATTTTAATTTATGATCATCGGGTGCCTGGGTGGCTCAGTGGGTTAAAGCCTCTGCCTTCAGCTCAGGTCATGATCCCAGGGTCCTAGGATCGAGCCCCACATCGGGCTCTCTGCTCTGCAGGGAGCCTGCTTCCTCCTCTCTCTCTCTCTGCCTGCCTCTCTGCCTATTTGTGATCTCTGTCTGTCAAATAAATAAATAAAATCTTTAAAAAAAATAATAATTTATGATCATCACTTTGCACTTCTTTCTGAAATATATGTTTTTGTTGTTGCTGAAATATATGTTGTTGGTATTGTTGATCAGGGGACTTCATAATATTAATACATTTTATACATGCTGAGTGTTGCTCTTTTTGACCTAGACTCCTCGGTCACCATGTGGATGTGAATTTAAAATGCTTTTCCATCCTTTGATTTCCTTTTAAGTCTCAAATATTCAGGCTATGTCTTAAGAAGCCACAGTAAGTATATTTTCCTAGCCCCAAATCAGAACCCACTCTGACAGTTGGTGTGAATGATTGTCAGAATGCCCTAGAAAAACTGACACAAATCAAATGTCAATGGGTCAATTCTTTTTCCTACTCAGGACCCAAGGTGGACAAAGCATTTCTACAGTACAAGCCCTCTTCCTCACCAGGAAAATAATTCTGGTTATGAAATTTAAAAAATAAAATTAAACAGCAACAAAAAAACCCCACAAAGGTTGTTCTTCTCTTGGCAATAAGATATTTTAAAAATTCCACAAATAAGTATATCTAAGTATTAGGTAGGGTATTAGCATTGATGATGTTATTATAGGAAAGTTTTAGACCATATAGTTGATTAGCAATATACTATAATTCTATTCAAGATCCTTTATTGTGTGGGATTAAAGTAAGAATGAAGGTATTCCATGCTTGCCTCTAAGAAATATCCTTTTTGCCAATATCCTTTTTTTCTGTATAACAACAAATTATAGTTGATTTATCAAATATTCTATTCCACTGCTCAACAACAGCATGTGAAAGAGGATTTTCATTGTCTCTTAATAACTGTCAGTTGTTTTTGTTTTTGTTTTTTTTAATTGGGATTAAGTGTTTTTATTTGTTTGTTTTAAGCAAAAGTAGAAGATTTTAGACTACTAGAAAAGCTATATTGTTATGACCTCAGAGTAACTCATGGTGGCTAATGTACAGAAAAATAAGAGGAATGAAATAATAAAATCCAATGCCTTAGATGTCTGGTGTGTGTTACAGACACACAGGATAAATCAAGATAGACAGTAGCAATTCCAGACAGAGTTGATCTCCTAGGTTTCTCTTTATGGTTTTCCTCAGGTCAGGTTTCATGACTCTTATAATCTGAAAAATAATTAGAAATCTCAGAATAAAACACTTAACAATAAAAGGGCTATTTTAAATAGTAAATGTTATTCCCCTCACTAAAGTTTTTTAATAGCCTAGGAGGAAACACAAAGAAAAAATTTAAAAAAATGGATTAGAAAGAACTTTGTGAATTCTGAAATATCCTCAAGAATCCTAATACCAGCTCAAATAATACTTGTTATAGGCAGCATAATAAATTTTAATGTGCCTCCCTCACCAAGTTCATATGTTGAAGCCAAACCCCCAATATCTTCAGTTAGGTCTTTGTCTACGGCCATACCACCCTGAACACACTTGATCTCATCTGATCTCTGAAGCTAACCAGGGATGGGCCTGGTTAGTACTTGGATAGGAGGACAGATCTTTATGTATAGATTTGAGTATAAAGTCTTTAAAAAGTTAATTAAGCTCAAATGAGATGATAATGGCAAGGAACTTTATCCAATAGGGATTATGTCTATATAAGAATACTTATAAGCATTATAAGTATTATAAGTTTACTATAGTACCTGATTCACCATTGCCAAAAATTAGAAGCAAATAGAATATCTTTCAAAAAGTGAATGCTTAAATAGGTGGTATTACTTTCATATAATGGAATGTTACTCTGCTACTAAGATGTTATTCTAATAAGTTACAAAGTATATGAGTCTATGATAGGATATTCTGACAAGGAAAAAACTAAAGACAGTAAAAACAAACAAACAAAACAAAAAAACTCAGATTTTAAAGCATACAGAGGGAAATGGCATAAGCAAATTGAAGAGGGAAAAAAGAAGACTGAGGGATCATCCCTGAAGGAAAAAGTACTGACCTAAGAAAATTTGGAAAGGAAAGGGACATTTAAAACTAAAAGCAAAGGGATTTGTGCCTACCATCTATAATCATTGATAGTTGTTTCCCATGTGGACACAAGTTAACAATTCCGAAACCATATTAGGATATTATGAGAACTGAACAAATAGATAAGTGGACAGGAAAGGCCTGGGAGCCAGGCTTTTTGCATTGAAACTGGAAGAGATAAGCCAAGGGAGAAAGCAACAATGAACCAAGTGATAATAGAGTTGGCAACATTAGTATAAACATATGTAACTAAATATAAATATTTAATATGCATTTAGTATACATATATTACATGTGCAAATATTCATAGGCATGCAAATATTAATAGGTTAGTATATACACATGCATTTCTTTGCTCTATCAGCTCAGTGAAACTAGTAGCAATGATATCCCAGGAACAATGGATTTCTCCAGTACCCAGATCTTGCTTTTGATTTTACTCACCAATGAAAGAAACCTGGAATACTTAGAGGAATGGCTAAATCTTGTGTTGAGACAAAGAATGTATAAGATAAGCCTGGAACCTCTTGTATTCCGAAAATTTTAAAGTTCCTAAAAAATTTAAAAGAAGATCTCACAATGATGTATATATGCAAAAGGGACACAGAAGCCAACTGAAATAATGTCCAATGGCCAAAGCTGGGAACAGTTTGAACAGATAAATAAAGCAAGTAATGTTGGATTATAACTCGAAACATAAATGTCCAGAGATCCATAGTAATATAAATAAATAATTGAATAGACAAACAAACATGACAGAAAACACAAATCTCCTGTGTGAAAGAAATACAAATATTTTATGTAGATACTAAGCCGTTAAAGAGGGGGATAATAAGGGGAAGAGTCAAGATGGCGGAGAAGTAGCAGGCTGAGACTACTTCAAGTAGCGGGAGATCAGCTAAATAGCTTATCTAAAAATTGCAAACACCTACAAATCCAACAGGAGATCGAAGAGAAGAAGAACAGCAACTCTAGAAACAGAAAATCAACCACTTTCTGAAAGGTAGGACTGGCAGAGAAGTGAATCCAAAGCAACGGGAAGATAGACCGTGGGGGGAGGGGCCGGCTCCCGGCAAGTGGCGGAGCAACAGAGCACAAAATCAGGACTTTTAAAAGTCTGTTCCGCTGAGGGACATTGCTCCAGAGACTTAACCAGGGTGAAGCCCACATGGGGTCAGCATGGCCTCAGGTCCCGCAGGGTCACAGAAGGATCGGGGTGTCTGAGTGTCCAAGAGCTTACAGGTATTAGAACGGGGAAGCTGGCTACAGAGACAGAGCCAAGGAGTGAGCTCTAAGCTCAGGGTTACCTTGAACCGGTCGCAGGCTCGGTCAGCTCAGAGCGCAGCTGGAGGCCAGGGTGACGGGAGTAATTGGGCGCTGTTCTCTGAGGGCGCACTGAAGAGTGGGGCCCCGGACTCTCGGGTCCTCCGGGTCGGAGACCAGGAGGCTGCCATCTTCATTCCCGTCCTCCGGAACTCTACGGAAATCGCTCAGGGAACAAAAGCTCCCGAAAGCAAACCCGAGCGGATTACTCAGCCCGGCCCTGGGTAAGGACGGTGCAACTCCGCCTGGGGCA
>NW_019154105.1:44996571-45060845 GCF_002288905.1 Enhydra lutris kenyoni | reverse complement strand
TTCAACATTTTGAGGAACCTCCATGCTGTTTTCCAGAGTGGTTGCACCAGCTTGCATTCCACCAACAGTGTAGGAGGGTTCCCCTTTCTCCGCATCCTCGCCAGCATCTGTCATTTCCTGACTTGTTAGTTTTAGCCATTCTGACTGGTGTGAGGTGATATCTCATTGTGGTTTTGATTTGTATTTCCCTGATGTCGAGTTACCCACTAATTTTTACTCACTAATTACATGAGTTTCAAGGTGGTCTTTGTCACTCAAACCTGACATCCCTTCAATAATTGACCAAACTCTTGGGGGGAACCAGTGATTCTTGGGATCTATGGTGGTGCAATGGTGGCTGGTGAGATAGGTAAAAGCATCCATTAGGAACTTCTATTATATGCCATTATATCAAGGTCAGATGACAGGATACTCTCCACCCAGAGTTTGGTGTCCTTCACCACAACCTGTTATCATGATAATATGTAAAACATTGTACTGAGGTATTATTTTTTTTAAATGTTGTCAACTGCATCATAATCACTGATTTCAGAAAGAGTATTTTGCACTTATAAATATTTTGATTAAATTTTACAATTTTTGGGGTGCCTGGGTGGCTCAGTTAGTGAAGCATCTGCCTTCAGCTCAGGTCACAATGCGAGGGTCCTAGGATCAAGCACAAAGTCATACTGTCATGGAGCCTGAACTCTCCCACTGAGCAGGGAGCTTGCTTCTCCCTCACCTCCTAGCTTGTGCTCACTCATGCTCTCTGTTGCTATTTCCTTCTCTCTCTCTCTCTCTCTCTTAAATAAATAAATAAATAAAATCTTTAACTTTTATGACTTTTATAATTCTATACTTTCCTCACTTCTCTGCAGAATTAGCAAAATCTCATATTTGGCATGCTTTGTGTGTTTTTACTATAACTAATTTTCATTTACATGGTAGAAATTAATATTATATTCTAGTAGAGGAACTGAGGGTATAAACTTTATTGATTTCCTGGAGAATGCCTTTTTAAGAAATCAAGAGTAGATATAAGCTGTAAATCTTTGATTTATATTAGTAAAGTTGACCATTCATTTACTATTTTAACTCATTTATTCACAAATACTGGTATTACTTACAGCGTGCCAAGGCATTTAGGGAAGGAAAATAACAAAGTCGGGAACATTTTAGAGAGATGATCAGAGAAACTAGCTAGTTAGTTGTCCCAAAAAGGAAAGGCTTGCAGACTAAAATAAAATTTCAAAGAACAGTATTCATATAGGGCTTCCCAAGATATAAATATGATGAGAAGGTTGTGGTGGTAACAATGTTCTAAACCAGAAAAGACCATCAGCATCAAGGAATTTTTTTTTTTTTTTTTTTTTTTGCCTATTTGTCTTTGAAACATAATTGACATCATGTTAAATCGTGATACTGTGTAAGTTTAAAGTGGCTTAGTATATTTATATGTTGCAACATCATTACCCCAGTAGTATCAGCTAACATCTCTGTTATGGGTTTTTGGTTTTTTTGTTTGTTTGTTTGTTTGTTTTTTGTGGTGAGAACATTTGTATACTTCAAAGTTGCTAAGAGACTAGAACTTACAAAGATTCTTGAAACGGGACCCTCTTCTGGATGATAAAAAGCTAGCTAGAAGGTAATAGGGTGAGCATTAGAGACTAATTTGAATGAGGTTGGGCAGAAAAAGAGTAAGTAGAGGTTTTAATTCACGTGGCAACTCATGGCCATGCTCCCTGCATACCTCCCAGATCTTGGGTAACAAAAGAAATGATTTCTGGTTTCAACTGACTACTGAAGAAAAAGCTGCCCGATGTGGCTTTTACTAGACAGGGGCCCCAGCAAAGAGCCATACATATTCAGATTTCAGAATCATATCTGGTGTAAAATTAGGATAGGCCAAAGGATATTGTCTCTGCCCTTGAAATCTAATAGGAGATAAGGCTGTGAATAGAACAGCGACAATGCAATGTGTTACATTTAATGATAAAGTTATTAAAAATGCCTCAGCAGTACAGGAAATAGACTAATGTATTCATTTTCACCAAATTACTCAATTTGTTCAAAGTTTTATTAATCCTGTGGACCATCTGAAATTCTCATCCTCATAGACCCAAAGTGATTGTTCAGATAACTCATTATACATCCCTTTTCTCTAAGGAAAATCTTCCTTTTTTCTAGATACTGAATCACTATAATTAAATAGCATTTCTCCATAATGAACTACATTATGTTCTGTTAAGTGACTTTCCACCTTAAAATTGAATTTATGAGTGGAAATATTCATTTGAAATATAATACTTGTCTCTTTTTGAAAATTAATTGGGAATTTATCTTTTTAGTATTTGATAAGGGTGTTTTCCTTAAGAAAATCTGGTATTTTTGAAAAAATGAATAAATCAGTAAGATATAGTCTTCCATTGTTATTCTGTTTAGATTATTTATATTAAATTATACTTATTATGCTTTATTTTTATTAGAGTAACATAAAATACCTTCTAATATTCAACATTTAATTTTGGCTGTTTGATTCCTAATTTCATGTTAGATTCCTAGTGTCTCTCTCTCCCTCTCTCTCTTTCTTTTTTGTTTTTTTTTTCCTTTCTCCTCTTATATTTCCTTGTTTTAAAATAATAATGTCATTTTATTGGTGGCTCTTAGTTGTCCTTCCATTTCCATAAACTACTCTTGGGTGAAAACTGCTTGCTTATGGGTCCATTCCTTGCAATGAAACATCTTTTTATCTGTAGTTAAAATGCAAAAATTTACCTAAATTTAATGCAGAGAACATGGAAAGTTATGATTCTTATTCCACTTTTATATTAAGCAATGTAAAAAACCCTCCATAGATTAGAGTTAAACTAAAGCTTTTCAAAACAAATGAGAATATATTTCTACAAAATGAGGACATTATTTATATCATTCAAACATTTATTTCCATTTATTTGTTTGTTTATAGATTCAAGTATTTTTAGCACCTAACATATTTTTTCACCCTAAATTGAGAAGCCGCTAATAGCTGTCTTTATAAGCCTATTTCCTGAATATTAACCTACATTTCTACTGATTTTTTAATATTTCTTGATGAAATTCACAAATGGCTATTGTCTTATACATCATTCACAAGTCACATTTTCTGCACAGAATATAATTTCCAGGGGCGTCTGGGTGGCTCAGTTGGTTAAGCGACTGCCTTCTGTTCAGGTTATGATCCTGGAGTCCTGGGATTCCAAGCTCCCAGCTCCATGCTTCTCCCTCTGACCTGCTTTCTCACTCTCTCTCTCTCTCTCTTTCCTTCAAAGAAATAAATAAAATCTTGAAAAAATATAATGTAATTTCCAAATCAGAGATCATCAAAGAAATACATAGAAAAATGGCATGAGAAGTAATTGTTTACCTATTTACTGAGAAACCAAGTAGAGAAGTAGAGGAGGATAAAATATCCTTTTGGTATTCCATATATAGTACATTTCATGGAGGCAATTGATAGTTTCCTCTTTGCCTACTGAACAAGCAAACAACCTGATAAAACTAGATGAGAAAATTTCATGTTGTTTCAATAGTACCAGTATTATCAAGATCATGCTATGTCACATGAGCAGTATTCCTGAGTCTTATGATAAACTGTAGAAGGAAAGAAGGAGTGGATTTAAAATTCTAAAATAATTTTTGGAATAGCTGAATTATCATAGCTACAGATAAGAAAATATAGGAAAAATATACATCAAGTTGGTTATAGATGGAGATATTCTTTAACAGTATAGAACAGCACCAACACATAACTTCAATAATGTAACCACAGTTTTAATGGCCACGAACCAAAAATATATTAACAAGATATTAATTTACATTCATTTACTTATTAAAGCACTAACTACTCTTTGAGGTAGGTGCAACCTCATAGAGCACACAGAGTTACAAATTGTCAAAGATAGATTTCAAACCCTTTTGTCTGATTCCAAGCCCATGTTCGCTTATTTTAAATTACAATTTATTTTATCATACTTTACAAGTCTTATTTTCTGATTCATATTTTACTTAAAGATTTCCTTTAAAAAAAATAAAAGATTTTCGGTGTGCCTGGGTGGCTCAGTGGGTTAAGCCTCTGCCTTCAGCTCGGGTCATGATCTCGGGGTCCTGGGATCAAGTCCCACATCAGGCTCTCTGCTTGGCAGGGAGCCTGCTTCCTCCTCTCCCTTGCCTCTCTGCCTACTTGTGATCTCTCTCTGTCAAATAAATAAATAAAATCTTTTAAAAAAAGAATGTATTAAAAAAAAAGAATGTATTTAAGAATTTTTTTAAAAAATAAAAAGATTTTATTTATTTATTTGACAGACAGAAATCACAAGTAGGCAGAGACTCTTCACTGAGTGGGAAGACTGACCCAGGACTTGATCTCACAACCCATGAGATCATGACCCATGAGATCATGACCTGAGCAGAAGCTAAGAGTCTGACATTCAACAAACTGAGATATCCAGACACCCCATTAAATTTCTATTTAAATATATTACTTCTTTTTAATTTTTGCTTGCAAATAATCTGCAAAATCCTGAAAATACTTCTGTATTGTGTTTGTACAAAACATATTAAATATATGATAAATTACACAGATGGCTAGGTGGACAGATATAGAAAACTAACAGTTAAGATAGTGCAAAAAAAAAAAAAAAATACAGGCATACCTCAGAGATATTGTGAGATCCTTTCCAGACCACCACAAGGAAGCAAATACTGCAACAAAGTAAGGCAAATGATTTTTTGTTTCTGGTTTCAAAATTCAAGTTTATCCTATATAGGAGTCCATTAAGTGTGCAATAAAATTGTGTTTAAAAAAATATGTGCCTTTATTAAAGCATACTATAAAAATACTAGTCATCCTCTGCGCTTTCACCAAGTCATGATCAACTGATCACAGATCTTCATACAAATATAACAACAATACATTATATCCAGGGATTATAAGTGCTAAGAGAAAATAGCGATTTCTGGATGTCAAGATGTATATTGATTGATTGGAATGGACTAATTCATTCTTCACTAACTATGTATGAGGGCAGCTCCTTCAAAGATTTTTTTTCCTGATAGCTTGCAAGAAATGTTTTTGCTTGGAGCCTCTGAAATGCACCAGAAGATATTGAAATGGATGCTAAGTAAGTCACAGTAGCAATGCCCACTGTAGTACAATTTAGGATCTTATTCTGTCACTCAACAAATGTTTACTGAGTGCCTAGTATGCTCCTTGCAGTTTTCTAGGCTTTAGACATCATTAAATATTTTAGCCTCATTTTCCAGAGGGCAGAAACTGAAAAAAATGTCGAGTCTTTTAAAGAAAGTAATCTCAGAGTGCTGTGAAATGTGTAAGGCTGATGATACACAGACCTGTACCCCTGGGGCAAATAATACATTATATGTTAATAAAAATAAATTAAAAAAAAAGAATGTAATATCAGAAAACAGAAGCAAGGACCTCTAGAGAAGTAAAAGGACCTATGTGAAGATGCTTCCCATGTTGTATGAAGCATCTGAAAACAATCCCAACAACTGTTTCTCAGTACTTTCCTATTGCATTACAGGGGAAGATCTCTTCTATCTTTTGCACCTTATATTTCCTCCCCTCATTTCACCACCACCACTTCACTTCATTATATTACCCCATATAACTCCACATTTGTAGGCAACCAACCATTTTGGAAATGTAGCAATAGGGAAGATCTGGGGAAGTGCATGAGAGGAATATAACATGGATAAAGAGCATCACTATTAAGTTGTATGCAAGTGAAGTTGGTTGGAGGCAGCCTGGCACTGGATCAAGTCCCAGGGAACTCAGATACAATGAGGCAAAGAAGAGATGAAATAAGACCTCAGAATAAGATACATCTCTATCCAGATGGAATTGATAGTCTCAAGGGTAGACAACATTCAGTAAATATAATAATACATTATATAATGTGCAACTAAGTGTTTACTGACAGAATAAAACAAATTCATATCTGGCCATCCTTTGGGTTCAGTCTTCTAATTTTTCAAATAGCAAGCCATTTAATGAAATTTAGGTTTTGGGAAGTTGTTTGCATTGTAAAGTTTATATACAACCTTTGCTGTCAGTAAATTTCATTGTGAGTGTTATCTTCCCAGTGTGCCTTTTCAAGTTTGGACAGAAGTCTTCTTGCCCCAGGCTTGTTAGGCTAAATACATAGGTCTCTCCGAATTTGCACTCAACCTTTTCTGACAGTTCACATCTAATAATTTTATGCAATTTGCCCCCTAATGTTCACTGTCATCTGTCTTTTTAAATCTTTTTGATGAAAATAAATTGAGTGAAATCTCTAGTTATGTGACAGGAGAACAAATTCATTTTCATTGGCAATAATTATAAGTGAAAACCCATGATTTTTATGTATTTATGTAATAAAAAAATTGCATGACTTTTGGAATATACTGGGATTGTGTTTGTGCACTGTTGATAATCACTTTGCATTTATAAAGTTTAAAACATATCCCACAGCTAACTAAAATGTTTCTAAAGGATGCAAGGTGATATTAAGATACTTCTAATGGTTTCCCAAATGAAATCTAGAATTATATCCATGATGGGCTATTTTTGCACCAAATTAGCTATACAGATAATACAACGTATTTCAGGGGAGTTATGGGTAATTTTTTTTCATTGCGTTGTTAACCCTGACTGAAAACGTCTATTTATAACCATCAAGAGAATGCAAAACATTGTGAAAAATATTAATTTATCAAATTTTTGTGAGTAATAAAAATGTATTTTCAGTAAGTGGAGAAAAAAGCTTGATTCTTTTAATTTCAACTATTCCTATACTAGCATGAACATTGAACATTAGATCGTGACTATTCTAATATTGATAAAGGGATGTTGCAAAGACACTTTAGGTTTGAGCTATTCTTCATTTCCTTCACCTTTGAACATTTTATTTGTCATAGACGAGGTGTATGATTTATGTGTTCCAATGAAAGTGGTCATTGTTAATAGCTGCGTTCCTCAAAACTAGGCAACATTCTGAGTGATTTTTTTTTAAACTTTCAAAGCTCAAAATTACTTAAAATGAAAAGTAAAATGCCACTATATGACAGAGACATGTCTTTTATACATTTGTTCAAACTCATATAATGTACAAAAGACAGAGTGAATTCTAATGTAAACTATAGATTTTTGGTTATTATGATGTAACAAGTAGATTAATCAACCACAGAAAATGTATACTCCAGTAGGGGATGGTGACAATAGGAAGGCTATACATGTTTGGGTCAGGGGATATATGGGAAATCCTTATTTATTACACTCAATTGTGCTATGATTTTAAAACTGCCCTAAAAATTTAATGTCTTAAAAAATAAATAAATAAAATGCCAGTCTTTCAATCCCATCTCTGTATGGAAGCTGATGTCTTCCCCAGGGAACAAAGAATAGTACCCATAATCAGAAGGAAAAACATAAGTGAAACCAAAGAAATTCAGAAACAAATGATTAACAAAAACATATATAGAGCTTAAAGTAAACAGGAAGATTGCTTCTCAAACTATTTTAATTGCTTACAATTCCCAAAACACCTGGGTTACTACTGCTTTCTTTATACGTTTAGAATCATCCTTTAAAACTCTACTTCATTTCCTATGCTTCTTTATATCTGTAAACCTTACTTGCTTCTTCTCGTGAACACCTTGCCATGATTTCGTAAGTATCTTATTAATGACAGTTCTAACATGCATAAACTTACAGGTAGAAAGTGACAAATATTGGATTGAAGTCCAAGTCGACTCCAAATCCAGTTCCATTACAGGCAAATCACAAACATCTTTTGAATATTTCTTGAATTTCTACTTCTAATGTTCAGTTCCATTGTATTCAGATAAAATTCTGAATAAACCATTCTGAATCTATACACATGGTATCTCTATGATTGAATCTACATACAATTGTATCTCTAAAAATCTCAAGCAAAAATAACCCACTCTAGCTACCTGCATCTCTTATGTTTTTAAATATCTGTCTCAATAGGTCTAATTACATCTGTAATGAGATTGTACTATATTTAGACTTTAGTCTTTAATCTCTCTAGGTTTATACTTCCTATCACTCTTTTATTCCTTGACAGCATTAGACTCCTTGATCCATCAATTTCCAACGTAACTGAGTCTCCTGTCCTGCTGGCCTTCTGTGCTGTCCAATATAACCACAACTCTAGCACAACTGGACTATCTGCATTCTTTGTATTAATACCCAGGAATCTGACTACTGCTAGAGAAAATCTCAACTCATGCAGACTTGGCCCAATGTGTATACCTGTTCTCCTGTTACCTAAGTCCTCAGCACAGCCTGTACATTTACCCATTTATTCTGTCTTCCATGCCTCACTATTTATCTCTTCATCTCTTCATTTAAATATGTTTAATACTATCTTTTTATGTAAGATAAAAATGAATACAAACAGGGGCATCTGGGTGGCTCAGTTGGTTAATCAACTGCCTTTGGCTCAGGTCATGATCCCAAGGTCCTGTGATCAAACCTCACACTGGGCTCCCTGCTCAGTGGAGAGTCTGCTGGCTCCCTCTGCCTGCTGCTATCCCTACTTATGTGCTTGCTCTCTCATCTCTCTCTCTCTCTCTCTCTCTCTCTCTCTCTCTCTGTGTCAAATAAATAAATAAAATCTTTAAAAATACATACATACATACATACATACAACCAAACCTCTAACTCCCCTTCTGTTTCTCATTCTACTTAACATGACCCCTGGCCTATTTTAACACTCAGAGAAGGTTGTCTAGCACCAATCATTGCCAGTTTGTCACCTCCTTTTTATTCTTCAGCCAAATTCAATATGACTGCTTCCAATCTTATTCTATTGAAAGAGCTCTCGTACAGGACATCCATGATTTCTGTGTAGTTAAATCCAAATTCTGTTTCATCTTAAATTGTTTAACTTCCAGGAACATCTGACTCTCTTGCACGACCTTGTATTTTTCTGTAATACTCTCTTCCTTCTGTTCTGTGGTACAAAGTCTTATTTTTTCCCCCTTACCCCTAGGTCTGCTCTTCAGCCTTTTTGTGAGTGTCTTTTTATTCTAGCTGTTATTTAAATAAGGGTGTTTTTCATAATCTATTATTGACTTCTTATCTCATCCTACATAATTTCCTTGGTAGACTCAACACTTGCTATGTCTTAATTATCATGGTTAAACTAATGATATGTATTTCTAACATAGTTGTCTCTCTTTAGATTTAAACTTCCTATCCAAGTGCCTACTGATTTCTTCCCCTTAAATGACTAAAATTATACATATAAATAAATATATTTCTCCTCACTGCTCCATCATGTTTCAAATATCTCCCATTTTACTTTTCTCGATGGACAGTTTCAACATTCTCCCATGTCTATCTCAAATACAGACATTGCATTTGATCCCATCCTCTTCTTCCCCATATCCAATAGTACATGTGCTGCTGAAGCGACCATTTGTTTCCCACATCTTAACAAATTACCTTATTTCATTTAATTGTACATCTTAGATAAGTATGCTGCTTTTCTGTAGCTTTTGCTTTAAAATGCTGTTTATGTCTGGTCATGTAAAGTGCTTGACACTTAAAGTTATCTTCAAATAAGATCAGGAAATGACATCACCAAAATAGTGACATTGTTGGTTCCTGACTTTGCTTCCTCCCACAAGAAGAACAACCAACATCTATTCAAGGACAAGACACTATTGAGAGAATCATAGAACATGGAGGTGAAGCTGAAGCACCATTCTTATCCCCATCAAGCACCTCAGAAACCAAGACAGATAGCATTAGTAGGGAAGAGAAGTGGCTACACGTTGATTGCATTACCCTTCCCCCAGGCCAATGCAGTTTCACACAGAAAGGTCTCCCCTGACCCTCTGGCTTCTCTAATTGGGAAAGATAAGCCAGGAGGGACAACCAAACTCCCTCAGCATTTTGGGTCATTTTGAGGAAGCCCATACTCTGATCTTGCACCATAAGGATTGCAGGGGAATCTTCAAAATAAACCCAAGCATATATCATCAACTAATATTTGACAAGGGATCCAAGAATACTCAATAGAGGAAAGACAGACCCTTTAATAAATGATGCTACAATAATTGAATACATGCTTATACAAGAATGAAACTGAACCTATATCTGACACCATTGACAAAAATTAAATAAATGAATTAAGGACTTAAATGTAACACTTGGATCCATGAAATGCATAGAAAACATAGAAATAAAGTTTCTTGACATGGGTCATGGTAATTTTTTTTTTTTTTTGGATATGACATCTAAAGCACAAGCAACAAAATTATATTTAAAAAGTGGGATTTTTTATTTATAGCGAATATAAATAAAATAGTAAAGAAATAGCTGCAGAAAGAATAGCAAAATAAACCATCAGTGAAGTAAAAGGCCAATCTATAAAATGGGCAAAAGCTACAAATTGTATATCTAATAGGGAGTTGATATCCAAAACATAGAGAGATATAGAGAACTCATACAAGTCAATAGCAAATAATAATAATAATGAGAAGAAGAAGAAGAAGAAGAAGAAGAAGAAGAAGACAATTAAAAAAGGGTGCAAAGAACCTGAATAGGCATTTCTTCAAAGAAGATGCACTAAAGACCAATAGGTACTTAAAAAGATGTTCACTGTTACTAGTCATGAGGGAAATGCAAGTTAAAATCTCAATGAGATATCATCTTGTGCCTATTAGAATAGACATCATCAAAAAGTTGAGATAACAAATGCTGGTGTGGATGTGGAGAAAAGGAAAACTTCGTGCACTATTGGAGGGATTGAAAATTGGTGTAGCCACTATGGAAAACAGTCTGAAGGATCCTCAAAAAATTAAAAAAAGAACTACCACATGATCCAGCAATTTCACTTCTAGAAATATATCGAGAGGTAATGAAAATACTAAGTGGAAAAGATAACTGCACTTGCATGTTCATAGTAGCATTATTTACTATAAACAGGACATCGCAACAACCTAAGTGTCCTTTGATGGGTAAATGCATAAAGTGGTATATGCAGATATAGATTTTTCTCAACTTACAATGGGGTTATGTCCTGATAAACACATGCTAAGTTAAAAATACCATTAGTAGAAAATTCATTTAATATGTCTAACCTACCAGATATCATAGCTTTAGCCTAACCTACCTTAAAAGTGTCCAAAATGCTTATATCAGCCTACAGTTGGACAAAATCATTGAAAATAAAAGCTTATTTTATAATAAAGTCTTGAATATCTCATGTGAAGAATGCTTCATGAAAGTGAACAGAATGGCTTTTAAGTGTATTGGTTGTTTACTTTTATGGTCATGGTGGTTGACTGCTACTGTTCAGCATTATGTAAGATTGTTGAAAGAATTATACCTTATATCACTAGCCAGAGAAAAGATCACAGTTCAAAATTTGAAGTATGGTTTCTATTGGCTGTATGTTATTTTCACTCCATCACAAAGTCAAAATAATATAAGTCAGACCATCTGTATATATGGACTATTATTTAGTCACAAAAAATGAGGAAATCCTACCATCTGTGACAACATGGATGGAACTTGAAGACATTGTTACTGTGTGAAATAAAAGTCAGATAGAGAAAAGTAAATGTTGTATGATGTTATTTATATGTAGGATATTAAAAATAACCCTCATAGAAAAAGAGATCAAATTTATGTGATTATTACCGGAAGTAGTAGGAAGGGAAATTAGACAAAGGTGAACAAAAGGTACACACTTCCAGTTACAAAATGCATAAATATTAGGAATAAAATGTACAACATACTGAGTATAGTTAGCACTGCTTTATGTATATAGAAAATTGCTAAGAAAACTGTTAACTTTTGGGGTGCCTGAGCGGCTTGGTTGAGCATCAGCCTTCGGGTCAGGTCATGATCCTGGAGTCCAGGGATTGCATCCCACATTTCGGTCCCTGCTCAGCAGGGAGTCTGCTTCTCCCTCTGACCCTCCCCCATATCTCATGCTAACCCTCTCTATCTCTCAAATAAATAAAATCTTTTAAAAAAAGTGTTAGCTCTTAAGACTCATGAAAATCTTATCTTAATCTTGTAAGAATATTATCTTAATCTTATAAGAATTCACGTAGTAAATGATTGAATGAATGAATGAATGAATTTAAAAATTCAAGAAGGACCCGTGGGAAATATTCTAATCCATTCCAGGTATAAATGGACAATTTCAATTTTCAGTAATAACTAGTAAAAGAAGAGACTCTAACCTAAGAAATCTGAGCTCAGGAAAATATACTGTTTATACAAAGACAAAATGATGACACTTCAGCCTAATAGTATTTTCCTAAGTTTCATTGTTACAGTGTTTCCCTGCAATTTTTACTTAGGTGCTCTGAAGCCAACATGAAGACATAGACTTTTATGCCTAATCTAATTCATTCCCTAAACTGCTAGTACCACAATGAAAATGGCCTTAATGTAACTGGATTTCACTGGACTTCATGTTATGTTGAATAAAGTTTACTTGATTTCTGCAAAATAAATTACTTTTATCCATTCCAATTCCTATTTTGTGGAAGAAATATTTGAATTCATCAATTTTAGAGAGATATTGAATCATCCTTCAAGCAATATATGATGACATTTTGAGCACAAATATCAAGATTATTATTTTTAAAATTAAATATTACCTGAGTGTTTAAAGTGGCTGAACAGCATATTAATATTAAATATTATTTCTGACATTTTAAAAAGGTCAGATATGCTGCTGTTATACAAAAACTATTAGCAGAAACATCAAATTATTATAATCATTCCAAACACTAATTTGGTTCAAAAGTTAACGTTTAGAGAGTTTGGACTCAATATTTCTTCTCAATGAAGGTCAACATAATTTCATTGCTCAAGTTTTAGCCAAAAAAATTTCACTCATCTTGAAAACACTAATTTAATATCAACATCGACTTTTGCTCTAATTCTAAATCAACATTTTAATTTTTTTCCTGGCTGATTACAGTTGCCGGGGGGGGGACTTAACTTTTTCAATAACTTTTCAACTTCCAGCTAACTCTTCTACAAAGCATAATCTTTGAGCATCAAATGTTAACTAAAAAATCTATGAGGTGGAGAAGGATGCTTGCTTCTATGTAACTGAAAATGTTCTGCTCCTTTATTCACCAGTGACTGAATAGAAGACTAGACCCTGAGCAAAAATTGGATTTTAGCTCCAGAGAACAAGCTGGCTAATATTTCAAATTCATCCCAGTTACAGACTTTTATACAATAAAATGTTTTTCAGAATTAAAGCAATAATCATTACAAGGAGACTTTGGATGAACTTTCTGCATCTCTCTTTCTTCTATATAAATATTGAGTCAATATTTACCTTATGTTTACCAATTTCTTACTTCACTCTTTCCCTTTATAAATTCCCATCTTCTTTATTTTGTCAGTTTTGTTCTCCAGAAATAATTTTTCACTCATGGTGCAGCACACTTTTTGAGGACTTCCCAACTGTATCATCTTGAAAAACCTGCATGTGATCAACTGCCTTTCAATCCTGACAAAGCAGATGATTTGTTTTTTGTTTGTTTGTTTTGTTTTTGTTTTTTTTTTAATGTATAGGATTTTTGGTTAAATAGGAATATTCAATAGGTTTTTCTTTTTTTATGTGTCTTCTTTTTTTTCTATCTTCTTTCTTTAAATGATGACATTGATTTTTAGAGGCTTCCAGAAACTAATGAAGGCTGGTTAATAAAATCACTGAGGATTTTCAATATGATAATGATAACTACTGTACATCTATTCTTTAACTTGCTTAATATCACTAAATACTAAAACCATCCTCATATAATAGGAAGCATTCTCATCTTCATTTTACTACTAAAGAAAGTGAGTCTCCAACAGATCACATACCTTGTTCACATTCAAAGAGCTAATAAGTGTCTCAACTAGATCTGGAACAGAAATAATAAAGCACTATCTTTTCAAATGTTCCTTAGAAATGATTATTTGAAAATTTACATGACATCTTTATCTAGTCTCCTTGGCTTCAAGTATATATAACAAGTACTATATATAACAAGTACTTGGAACCATTTCACACTGGATAAAAAGAAATTTAGAATGTCTGCTGAGTTTGGGACCAGCCTATTATTAGACTAAATTAGCAAAGATATTTTATTGTCATTTTCCATGAAATAAAAAGGGCAGGTGTTCTGACTCCCATGTGTTGTGTAATTGTTTTTATATTTTTAAGAAACTCATACAAATGAAATGGACTTCTTCAATCATGACCCTGATTTCCAAATGGTGATGTATGCAAAACAATGTCAGTGAAAAAAAAAAAAAAAACTTATTGAACAATACATTTTTTTGTTCTCATTTTCTGTCTAGTAGCTAATAGCCTTTTAAGTTCATACAATCTGTTTCCAGATTGGCTGCTGTCTTATCTCACTTTCCTCTGTCTTTTATTATAAAATTGCTTTATTCTAGAACCTCACCTCTCTCTTTAATATGGCTCATTCTTGGTCTCTAATCATTATAGCATGACATGTATCAGCCTCAGTAATTTGAAGCCTCAATTTCTTCACCTATAAATGGGAAGAATAATGATACTTCATTCAAAATGTTCAGAATAATGTTTGGCACCTACTAATAGTTTTAAAGACTTCATATTGTTGCCATTATTATATAGTTTTACAGTCTTGTTATTCCAACTTCTGAATCTCTCTTGTACTTTTTGTATCTGTTTTTTTATTTTTATGAACTAAACTTTTGGGGTTTTTTTTGTGGTTGTTGTTTGTTTGTTTTTACAGCTAGAAGATATGCCATTAAGATTCCAAGTGTCACTGAGGTGCCTGGGTGGCTCAGTGGGTTAAGCCTCTGCCTTTGGCTCAGGTCATGATCTCAAGGTCCTGGTATCAAGCCCCCAATTGGACTCTCTGCTCAGTGGGGAACCTGTTTCCCCCTCTCCCTCTGCCTGCCTCTCTGCCAACTTGTGCTCTCTCTCTTTCTGCCAAATAAATAAAATCTTAAAAAAAAAATTGCAAGTGTCACACCTTCCTCATCTTCAATCTGAAAGGAGGGCAGACTGAGGAAAAGCAATTAGATTCTTCTGCCAGGAGTAGTAGACACAATCACTGTTGGGTTTTGTGATTATCTAGGGACAAATATTCCCTCAAAATCCCCCAAATTGATAAGAGAATTTGTTATCCTCAACGTTTCAACCTTTTGAAAAGAAAACAGGTGTTCTCAGATATTCTATCTGTTGCTTATCCACATGGATATTTGTCTGCTTTCCCATAACTAATATTGAGCCTACTGAAAAAAAAAACAAACAAAAAAACCTTTTGTGTTTCCTGAGTGTGCCTACAAGAGCAGTTTTTTTCAGCATGAACTACATATTCACATTTCTTTCTGCTTTCAATCCATCTAGGATTAACCAGAATTTACCCATTTACAATAAATGGGATGGATATTGGGTATTTGATCAAGGACAGTCCCCAGACCTTGTTGTTTCTTCTATTTGTTGAAATTTAATGCCATTTAACCTCTGGGAGTAGAACACAAGCTTTCTTCTAGATCAGCTTTCTCTAATTCATAAAGGAAGATTTTTGAATGAAATGGAGCTGCAAGGCTGGTTTTTATTTGTTTTGGCTCAAAATGTTTGAGTTTTATATCACTTGCTTGCCCCTCGGGCTCCACAAAATGGGTGATTTTTACAGATCTGAAAAATAAATCAATCGATATGAGAATTTGCTGGTCTGTATTTGCTCTTAGTATTACAATCTCTTCTCTCCTGGGACATCTTCTACAAATTCAGTTAATAAAAGAGAAACACTTGCAGTGTTTTAAGTCACGGCTATACTACAGATAAATAAATATGCTCAACAACCTTACATCAGTCCCATTTTAATAAAGCAAGGAGTGAACAGTGGAGACTAAGGAGCGAATAGTAAAGCCCACATGGTCTTAACTAGTGTGTGTTGTGTGTGTGTGATTGTTGTGAATGTTCCTTTTATGTTTATCATGCTTAAAGGTTTTCTTAATCTATCACATCTTTACATCAGTGGAGGAATCTGGAAAGATGTATTTGGGAATATAAATAAGGACAGGAAGAAATGAAAATAGAGGAGGAGAAGGCATGATATACATATAACAAAAAAAGAAAGAATAAACAAACAAACAAACAAACACCCAAAAACAAAAATGAAAAAGAAAGATATGTGTCAGATTAGAAGTAGATTACTTTATGGAATTTCACTATGCAATATGTAGCAGTTCCCATAATAAAAGTCTAAATAAAAAGTAGATTGGAAAAGATTGATTTCAAGAATAATATATAATAGTGCTTTGTTTTAATACTTAAAATATTTAAATGTCAATTATCAAATACTTTTTTAATTAAAACTGATATAATATCTGGTGAAACTAAAAGGACTTTGATTTATATATAAAAATATTTAATTACAAACATCACCAAGATTTTAAGACATTAAGTTAAATAATGAAAGTAAGTAATACAGCACTGGGACTGGCATATAGTAGCTATGCAATAACTGTGAGGTGAATGTTCCAGGAATAAAAATTAAAGATAACATATGAAAAAGAAAACAATGTTCAATTTGAATCAGAAATATTTGCTTATAGTTCTGTTTTAGCATTTATAACCCATATAATTTAATACAAAACATTATTTTCTGGATCCCTATTTTTTGACCTAAAACAAGTTGAGATATTAGTATTAACCTTGGCAACCTTTCAAAGTTATTGTGACAATAAAGTTAAGTATTAATTTATTAATAAATGCATACTAATTCATAATGGATGTGTATAAACACTGTTCTGATTATGAACTAGTCAGTAGGAAATAATAAAACCTTGCCCTCAAGAAGTGGGTGATGTTCACTCAAAGACCAAATATACAAATGGACAGAGACTAGAACATTTGTATAAATGGAACTCTGACCTATAAACGTTGCAGCAACCAGCTCAGGAAGCAAAACTAAAACTTCTGTAACAATTGACCCCAAATGGTCAGGACTTGGCCAACAACTGCCAGCTTCCCTCATTTTTGCCCTTACTTCCAGTCCAGGACCAAACAGGGAAATCCAGATATGTTCTTCAAACTATTCACATAGGATGTCTCTGGTATTATCCGTCTCCATTTTCCCCATGCCAACAACCTCCAATCAGAACTCAGTTGAAACATTTTCTTTTTCATTATAAAGATTTCACACTCCTGCCTGCCTCTGAGTCTGCCAAATGGAAGCGATGGGAACCAACTCCCCTCCGAGCTCAGAATAAGAAGCTGCTACTTGTTCTCACTTGGGTAGTCATTGTCTATTACCATATTACGTTAAAAAGGACATCTTATATCAATAAACAAGAAGAGCAACACATTCTCTTAAGGAGGAATTTGTGTGTATGAAAAGTAAGGAGAACGGGATAATGCAGTCAGAAGGGACAAAGAAGTGATCTATGCCAGACTCACATATGATGCAGATATTGAGATTATCAGACAGGGGTTGTCAAATAACTATGGTTACTATGTTAAGGTGTCAAATGGAAGATGTACACAACAGGCAAAAGAGATGGGTAAGCAGAGAAAAATTCTGAGAGTCAAAAGGAAATGCTAGAAGACAAAACCATCATAAGAAACATGAAGAATGCCTTTGTGGATGCAGCAGTAGATACAATAAGTAAGACTAGGGAAAGAATTGATGATCTTGAAGATAGGCCAATAGAAATATCCAAAACAAATTTTATTGTATTTATTTGTTTTAAGATTTATTTATTTATCTGAGGGGGTTGGGGCAGAGGGTGAAGGAGAGAATTCCCAGCAGACTTGACACTCAGGGCAGAGCCTGACGTGGGGTTCAATTCCATGACCCTGAGATCATGACCTGAGCTGAAACCCAGAGTGGTTCACTCAACCAACTGAGCCACCCAGGTGCTCCAAAACAGAAAATTTTAAAAGGAACAACAAAGAAAGAACAAAAACAGAACACAAAGGGACCGTGGGACAATAGAAAAGGTGTTAAATGCAACTTTTGAGTTGGTCCTTAAAATATATTACTAAAGTTATGAAAAAAAAACAAAGAAGGTGATCAGAACATTTCAGGTATGAAGGAAGGAAGGAAGGTAGGAAGGAAGGAAGGAAGAAAAAAAGAACATTCTAGGCATAGTGACCACCATCATTTGAAAAAGCATGAATTTAACCATAGGATTAAGCATTAGAAGATAAGGCACATATGTGAAGGAATTTCAAGTTTAACATGACCATAACACAGGCTAGTTGGAAAGAGCAGAAAATAATGTAAGAATCAGGTTGTAAATAGTTCCTACACCATGTTCTTAAGTTTAGATTTAATTCCAGAGTTATAGTGGAGCTCGTACAGGTCTTCATGCAGAGAAGCATGTTAAGCAACATAAATTGAGTTGAAATTTTTGAAATAAACTTTTAGAGGCAGCTAAACTGTGGTAGAAAAGAGAATAATCTGAGTATGAAGTTTTATTTGATAAATTTTATTAAGTTCCTTGGGAAGAACGAGGGATCAAGATGTATGGAAATCAAGAAAACCCTACTGTTTTCGGGCGCCTGGGTGGCTCAGTGGGTTAAGCCGCTGCCTTCGGCTCAGGTCATGATCTCAGGGTCCTGGGTTCGAGTCCCGTATCGGGCTCTTTGCTCAGCAGGGAGCCTGCTTCCCTCTCTCCCTCTCCGCCTGTCTCTTTGTCTACTTGTGATCTCTCTCTGTCAAATAAATAAATAAAATCTTTAAAAAAAAAAAAAGAAAAAGAAAACCCTACTGTTTTCTATTTCATTTACTCTCCTCCCACCAACCACTTTATATGCCCAGAACTCCAGCACAGGGGAGGGTATCCTGCATGGGCATCAGCCTGTCCATAACATGAGTGCATAACTTCAAATTCATGGATATTTGTGGAACTTCTCAGGGAGTATTTCTTAGCTTTTTAAATATTATCCAAAAATTTAATGACCTACAGGAAAAGTTAGTAAAAACCATCATGTAATATTACTTTCATTGTAAAGTATAACAAATCATAAAATCTGTTTATTATTGTTATTGTAGTTTCTAACTACATATGAAATTACTGTTTACACATGAAAATTCACCCCAATTTCATTGTTGTGATCTCTGCAACTAATCATTCTCATTGCTGGGTTAACTCTGTTTATTGATTTCTTTCTGTTCTATTTTTCACACTGTCCTGAAATAGAAACCTATCTTCTCAATTAGAATACAAGTAATGTGAGCACAATCCCAGAGCCAATCAAAGCACATTGAAAAAAGTTGACTATTGGGGCTCCTGGTGGCTCAGTTGGTTAAGCGTCTGTCTTCTGCTCAGGTCATGATCCCAGGGTCCTGGCATTGAGCCCCATGTTGGGCTCTCCACTCAGGGAGCCTGCTTCTCCCTCTTCTTCTGGCTTCCGCTCCCCTGGCTTGTGTGCTCTTTCTCTCAAATAAATAAATAAATAATAAATCTTTTAAAAAAATTAGACCATTAGATGTTTTTTAGAAATTATAATTATGTATTATAATTATTTAAATTATAATTATATTATCTATACATGTAATATATATTTATAAATATTTAAATGAAATCATATTGATATACAGTAGGTTTTTGGATATTTAATTACAGATTTTTTTTTTATTACAACCTGACATTCAACCTAATTAAATATATTAAAATTTATTGAGAATTGATAAAAGTCCCAGGTAGGTGATATAAGCATAAATACCAGAGAAACTGGGCTGGAGTAAATAATTATACAATGTCCTCAACAGGTGTTAACATCTAAAATAAAGGAGTAGGAAAGATGTCTATATGATTTTATGCAGGTTTGTGTGTGTGTGTGTGTGTGTCCATCAGCAAATATTTTCTGATCTGATATATAAATATATGCAACTTCTAGCATTCTAGCTGTTTCTCTATTACTTTTCTTCCACTCAGAAAAGCACATCAGAATGAAAATAAAAAAGTTAGAGATTACTAGAGAAATAGTTATTTCTGTTCTAACTTATATTGTTAATATCAAATCACTAGATAAATTTTAAAATTTTATTATTGGCAGTAAAAAATTAATTACAACATTGTAAGACTAATGGTGACACACATGTATATAACACTGTTCTTGTAAGAGTGTTCTCCATTCTTATAGAGTACTTTCTGTTTAACATTGGAAGAAATATGTGTATTGTAACCATAATTATAACTAGAACAAAATTTCATTTGTAAAATGGGTGAAAATAGATTCTTTTAACCTTATGACTTTGTTTTATTAAATGAAAGAATTGATATATAATGATTTTCAATGTACTTGCTATACCATAAGAGATTAGTAAATATTTGCCATTATAATTAATTGCTATTATGAGGAATTACATGTACTTTAAGATGAGATTTACATGCATTATTTCGAATCAGAGAAATAGGTAGAGTTTTGTCTTTTATTGTTGATTTACTTAATAGATGATGAAATTTAAAATATGTGTATATTTATTGGAGTTCTTTATCTGCTCAGAATAGAGACAGCATAGCATAGAGAAATACAGACTCATTCCAAAATTGGATTATCTGGGTTTCCCAGCTTTGCCATTCATTGCAGGTGTGTCCTTTGCTACTTTACTTGAAATCTTTATTCCTTATTGAGTTCATATTTATAAAGTACTTATGAAATTTTCTGATGATAATGTCATTTTTATGTTCATTAAATAAAGTAAAACAAATTGGTAATTTTGGGCACTGAGAAATTACATTTACTTTAGCTTAACTTGTTACAGAATCTGCCTCCTTCGGGTGGTCACAAATTAAGCCTTCTAATAGCTAAGGATTTTTCCTGTTTCACCTGAAACTGCAGAGAACCTTCTTGTCCAAGTCTCAGAGATGTAGCTCCAAAGAACTGTAGTACAATTCAGGGAGAGCTTCAGGCTTCCATGAGAACCAATATTGGACCATATTCCCAGGCAAGTTGTCTGGTTCCTGGGCTTCCCTGAGGATCAGGTGCTCTGTAATACAATGTCTTTCTCCAGGAAATGCACAATTACCCTCTACCCAATATAGAATAGACTTGGATTCCACAGGAAAATTTTCTCATATTCTGGAATCCTTCTTTGCACAATGTCATTAAAATCCTCATCTGAATTTTTTTTTTAAATTTTCTAATTGAGAGTCATTATGGATCTCAGAAACATTATCCAAAATCACCACCCCATTAATTTTGCCCAGATCTCACCTGTATCTCCAAGGTGTCGAAAATACTAGATCAATTTTTAAATGCAACTCATAGTCATTTCTCTCAATATTATTTATTGTGCCTTATAGACTCTTGAGACAGATTAGTGATACAATCACCAATAGGCATACTTTTGTCAAAACATTTTCTGGCAAATGTGGACATTCAGAATAGAATTGGGGCCAGGAAAGGACACTACAAACATCTTTTTTGATGATAAGGGAAAAGACAAGATAATGGAGCAAGAATCAGAGTTCCAAGAACATAAGCCCTATGGGTCATGGAGTTTGATCATTTTACTCAGCTCCAGCAACATCAATCTTTTTGACTAAATCTAGGATAACTCCAAATTGTTATTTTTATGGTTTGTTTCCAAAAAATATTAATTATCCCAAAGAATGTCTTATAACCTACAAACATTTACATTATCATTATAACTAAATGCGAGTGTGATCCTAAATAAGCTTTACTTTTAACAGTAAATACATACAGGAGTCTGTATTCTTTAATTTAAAACGTGATTATAATATGTTATTCCTAAATGTTTAAACTTAATAAAAATTTTTAAAAGTATTCTCTAAAAATTGAAGATTGAAAAATCTTCTTTAAAAATTATCTTCTTTATACAGAAAAGTAATAATTCTTATTATGGTGATGCTGTAAACTAAAGTCATGTATCTCTTCACTGTAGAATTTGTAAAGACACACTCCAAGACTCTCCAAATGCTATAAAATTCTTACTTTATTATAGAAGAAAGAGTTATTTTGCTTTGCATTTTTTAACTGAAATGAAGTTATTCAGAACTATTAAGCAAAGTCAGGGAAGCAAAGTAATTGTACTATTAGGCTATCAAAGAAGTGTGCTAATGTTGATATCTGCCCTTCACAATAGGCAAATTGCATGATTTTGAAAATACAGTGACAATTTGTATTGGGATTAGTGAAGCTAAATCTAGTTTCCTGGAGAGGATCCAGATTAGATCATTACATTCTTTCTCCTTAGGTCTCCATAGTAATTTTATTTGAATAGTTTTTTAGGTCATCTACTTGTCCATTTTCTTTTGAATTTTCTATTCATCTAGCTATCAAACTTAAGAATACTCTGTTAATCTTCACTTCATCTTGATTTTCTTCTGTTCAGTCAGGGGTTTATCTGGTCAAATGAGATTGATCAGAGAGACAAAGAATTATTCCTGATGACCATGGTGATAACAAAACCTGCTCTCTGAGAATATTTTTAATGTAGCGTGTACTTTTTAACTAGAGTGGACACAATAAGGAATTTTACTAAGTAGGAACTGAGCTTACAACTCAAGATAAATAGTTCAAACTTTATCATTGGTTATCAGTCATTCCATATATTACATTAGAACTACAAATAAATCCATCAGTTTATTTTTGCTATTTGTATAATGATAACAAGGAGACACTCTAAATGGTGGATTCTGGAATCATTATTGCCATTCTGGTAAGAAACAGTAACCTTTTCTGACTTCTGCTTTACAACTGCACCAGAGGCATGCTGCACATCTCCTCCTATTGTGTCTTATTGCTACCTAATAGAATGGGAAACAACTGAGCAATCTGTGAGCTAATTAAAGTTCTGAGAAACTCAGCTCATACTGATAATCCCCTTTGTCACTTGCAATCACACTTGCCTCTTAGCCCAACGATGGAAGATTCAACATCTTACAGCCTTACAGCGATGCCTAGAATCCTTTCTTTTTCTTTTTTTTACTGTCATTGTAACAGAGCTTAACCTGTTCTGCATCATTTAAAAAAAAAAAAAAAAAAAAAGATCTTGCTTTGCATACAAATGTTTGAAAAATTTCAAATAAAAATAGAAAATAAATTTAAGTATACTAATGCCAGTGTTCCCTTGTTTCCTAAGTTATGTATAATACATTTAAAATTACCAAGCAGGAGACTTACACATCACTGTTAGAGCCAGCAACTGGAACATGTTTAGCACTTAAATCTTACTACCAATTCATTTCACATTTCTTCTATTTTAATCTCAGAGATAACTTGTAAGTTATCACTGACACATTGGTAAAGTCATCATAACAGGTAATCAAATTCTGACATGTTAAATGAAGATAGTGACAATATCAGGGGTCAGTGAAGGAGAGAATGAATCAGTTCCCAAGTCCTGTGAGTTTCAGTACCTTCTTTTGTATCTGTTTCCTCCCAGGGGTATTATTGCCATTGAGGATTGTGGAAATACCTACCTGGCGGGGGAGGGGAAAGCTGCAGAATAGGGCTACAATATTTATCAACCTTCACAACTTGAAATATAACTCTCTGTTAGTATCTATTTGTCCAAGCTGTGGTAGAATACCAATGCTGTTGGTGACACAAGGACCTAAACTGATAAATTTGCGTGAAATATCTGCCTTTGCTTGCTTATTTCCATTCACCACTTCCCATTTCTCTTTTATTTTCCTATCAATCTGTAATTAGATTTCAAGGAAATCTTTCCAGATTTCCCCTTTTTTAATCTAGCTTAGAAATGAGAAAAGTGAAAAATATCCTGATCAATGCATATCTATCTTCATTACCTGCATTTAGCTTTTAATTTTAATTTTCCTTATATGTTTTTAGTGTAAAATAATTCTCTGTGTGTATGTGTGTGTGTGTGTGTGTGTGTGTGTGTTTACACAGTCCATATAGCCCCTGGGTGAATTTGGTCTCTTGATTCAAGTATATCTTGGTGCTTTCCTGGATTCCTATCTCTGATGTTGAAAGCTTCAGTTTCCTTTAAAATGATAATTATAATTGTTTAATTATACCTGCCTTATCAGGTTGCTCTGGTGATTAAATAAAATAGTGCATGTTCAGCACAGCTCAATTTCCTTTTAAGGTAAGTATTATAGAAGGATTATGGACATAGTTTGTAGTTACAATTGATAGCAATTATATGTTGGTATTGAGTTCCTTCATGAAGATCATAAATATCTCAATGATTAGGCTTTTTATTAAAATTTCAATATGAAATTAAATTAAAAAATCATTGTTTATTTTATGACTTCATTATTTCAAAACTGTTTTATAAAAATTACAGAATCAATGCTACTAAAATAAGTGTCAATTGGCTGAAAAAGAAATATTTGACTCTTGCCTTTAAACAAGTTGCAATTTAGTGATGAATGGATTTTCTACATGAATACACACACACACACACACACACGCACAACCAAGTAATGTTAGAAATAAAAGAAAGTTTGTAGTATTGATAGTTTTTGAAAACAATAAAAGGCACTGAGGAACAAGGAATTAATTAAAGAAAGGGTTCTTGAGGTGAAATTCAGTACTTCTCTCAACTAGACTTTAATGCTTACTTTAAGATTCATGTCATACAAAGAGAAACACTTAGAAACTGAAATAATACATATTTTCAACAGAGAGTTGGTGAACTTTGTTCATTTAGTGTCCCTTATTGGGTACAGGATTAAAGGCTTTAAGGTAGCTATATTAGGGTTTGTGTAGAGTTATATAAAACATTATTTTATTAGTTTTGATCTATCTTATTATGGAAAGTTTACAGAGGACAGTGTGGAACAGCCCTATGCAGCTCATACTTAAACTGCAAAGTAAAGCACCTGAATCTGCCATCTTGGTCCCCTCCCTTAAACTCATTCAGGGTGAAAACCATGAGAGATTATTTGACGTTCATTTTTCTTTTTTACAAGAATTCTGATATAGAGTACATATTATGTATCAACAATGAATCCAACTTAGTCATATTTGATCATTTACCTTTTATTTGGGTGTGGGTCTTAGACATCAAGACTAATTTCTTTTTTTTTTTTCAAAGATTTTATTTATTTATTTGACAGAGAGAGAGATCACAAGTAGGCAGAGAGGCAGCCAGAGAGAGAGGAAGGGAAACAGGCTCCCAGCTGAGCAAAGAGCCCGATGTGGGGCTCAATCCCAGGACCCCAGGATCATGACCTGAGCCGAAGGCAGAGGCTTTAACCCACTGAGCCACCCAGGCATCGCTAAAACTAATTTCTTAATCCATGCTCATGCTGTCACTTCAGAAGTGATAGCATGAACATGGATTAAGTTCCTACTTTGTTCTAAACTCTTGCATAGATAACAAAGAGTAAAGATAACTAATATGTCTGGCCTTACTAGAAGAGATTACCACACATTCTTAAATTCAATCAGTTCCATGGTTAGTAAACAATGAACGAATATAGTCATTGCAGACACTTATCATGGTGCAAAAATAAGTGATAGCAGACTCCTTTTATGATACTATATTAATTTTCTGTTATAAACAATGGCCATTAAAATCAGTGGAGTTCATCCACTGTTAGCATCTAAAATACCAAACAGGTGCCAAAAATGTGTGGCTTAGGTATATAAAATTTTGGGGGGTTCAGGTTAAAGAATTATAGCAACTTCCTCTTTGAAATGATCTTGAAAATTTTAAGAACAAAGTCTGCTCCTAGTATTAGTACAGAGTAGTGGAAAAAAGCAGGTTTTGTAGTCAATCTGAGTAGGTTGAAATGTCTGCTCCAACTCTTACTCTTTGACCCTAAGACCTCACTTTTCAATTTTACAATTGTAAAATGGAAAAAAAAATACCTCCTTTATTGCTTAATTTAATACAAGCAAAGAGTAAACAACAATGACTCACATATACTAAACACACAATAAAATCTGAATATTAAAAAAATTATAAAGATTGTCTCCTTTATAGTCAGGAAGGCCTTCTTTTTCTAAAGGACCAGATTTCTAATATTTCAAGCTTTGCAAGCCATGTAATTTCTCTACCAACTGCTCAAATCTGGCACTGCAGCATGAAAACAACCATAGAAAATGTTTAAATAAAAGTTAGGTGTTTTATGATAAAACTTTACTTATGAACACTATAATTTGAACTTTATATAATTTCATGTGTCACAAAACATTATTCTTCTACCAATATGCTTCAGTCACTTAAAAATGTAGAAAATCTCTAGATTGTGGGCTCTACAAAAGTAGACAGCAGGCTGGATTTGCTCTGTTATTCCATATAGGTCTTTTGGGCAACTTGGAATTGTTGGCCTTATCTATATAATGAAGTTTATAAGGTCTGCTTACCTGACACAGAGGTAATGTGATACGGCAATAGGGAAAACATGCTCAAAGTAGTAAATAATCGCGGTGCCTGGCTGGCTTAGTTGGTAGAGTATGAGATTCTTGATGTTGGGGTTGTGAGTTCAAGCCCCACTTCAGGGGTAGAGATTACTTAAAGAAAAAAAAAAAAGGAAGAAAAGAAAAGAAGACAATGGTGGCTGATTGGTCACTTGCAAACAGATAAAAATGTTATTGTAAAATTGCAAGTTCAACCACAGAGTCATATATAATACACCTCTATTTTTTTCTCATTTTTAACAATTAACCCCCTTGTAATTCATAGAAGAATGCCTTTCTCCTTGAACTGTAAGCTCCTAAGGGCAAGAACTCTGCCTATTCTGTTTATCCTGATCACACTGAGTGCTGCATGGTAGGCTGACAATAATATTGAATTAATGAATACATAGAAATAAAATAATGCATATTCCATTATTTAATCCTATCTCCTTCATGTGGTAGGAATTTAAATTTATCGAGATTGAAATAAATGGAAGAAAATTTTACTCACACACTAGTGGATTGTTATTGAAATGATCATTGTTGTTCTCTTCTAGAACATGTGTTGATCCATCTATTGTCCACAACCTTCAGTGTGTGTCTCTATTGAAACTTGCCCAGAAGCCCATTAATCAGTTTCTTCACTTTTCTACTTTGCATTTTCAGATACTGCCAATTATGATGATTATTTTAACTTTTCATTGAAATTCATTGTTAAATACTGGAAAATAATTGACTCTTTTCAAAATTTTTTAAATAAAAATAACTACATGAACACATCTAGAATATCTGACAGGTTATAAATAAATTTAATAGGCAATATACAGTTTTTTAAAGATATTTTAGGGAGAAAATTCACAGGTTGTTTTGCTACCATGTTTTCCTCCTCTTTCCCCTCCTACTTCTATTTTCTAATTGTCTAATATCTTGACTTATTTGTTCTACATTTTTTTCAGTAGCTGTTTTTCTAAAGATTAAGTTTATACATATTTTTCTTCTTCCAACATTTTTCAATTTCCCTCTTCTAATAGATCCTGTTTATTGCCTCCCTGTCTGAGATACTGTTGACAAATTCTTATTCTTATTAAACCACCCAGGTTTCTGAAACCTCAGGTAGCAACCATGGCAATGGTCTACTTCAAAAAGTGGAAGATGAGATTCCAAACTTTTTCTTAAATTAATAAACAGAGAAAAAGTTTCTTTTGTATTTGTAGCCCTCAGAATCATTTGGCGTTTCCCCACAGAATTATAATAGGAAAGTGATTTGGAACTACCACCAATATATCCCCCAAAGCTCCTTGTAGGTACAGTAAAGAGCTTTGAGGGTGTGAGATCATTTCCCACATCTTTTTTAACTTCCCTACTTTTTCCCACTAGATTCTTCATTCTTTTCGAAGAAGGGGAAAGATTCTCATTTTCCATGCTTTTACTCTACCGCAGTGTCCTCAAGGGAGTAATTTGTGGGAATATGGGCTCCAGAGTGCCTTTACATTTTCTAGCAAGTATAATCAACACCCCCACTGGAAGGCATACCATATACGGCTGCACCAGAGGTTAGGCAGTTGGAGTTTTGCCATTTACTTAACATGCTAAGAGTACAAAGTAATTTATTTTATGTCATTTGTTATTCTTAGGTAATATGCTTTCATCATTTTGCCTTCAGTTGAAAAACACTATTATATTTAAATACTGGATTCCGTACCTTTGAAATTTATGAACTTTAGACCAAATTTCTGTTCAATCTAGATACTAATTTCTAGACTTGTGGTTTAGTAACAGTTTTATTCCCATTAACACTGTATTGCTGCAAAGGCACTCTTAAATATACAGTATTGTATATGTTATCCAATGTTCAGATCAGTGTCTCAGGTCAAGGATTGCACCAGGATAAGGTTATGATTAGATGGCATCAGTGTGAAAGGATGAATTTGACATGACCAATAAAAGCTTATACAATGTAACTACAAGGAGCAAAAGAGATGTGATTTACATCTTATTTAGAATAGTAAATGACTATGACTACTTTTTATTTTTCCCTAGTGTCCATATTCAGTGGAAATCTTTAAACCATATGCTTTAGTTTTTGCAATTACTGTATTTCCAATTTCAAATAAATGATTCTGTTAATCATTTGGAGGTATACAACAGTTTCAACAGTATGGTCTGGTTAAAATTAACTAAATGTATTTATCTCATACTTGTTTTTAGGAAACTTACATTTTCAGTGGCACAGATTTATTTGAATATTTTATCATTTAAGGCAAGTTGCCTGTCTTCATAATCTTTACATAAGGTGTCACAGAATATTTATAACCTTCCATGGCCTTTATGGTCTTATCCTCTTGGTTGGTAACCTTTTTTAGTTCTAATTGCTATCTCTCTCTTTCTCTCTTTCTCTCTCTCTCTCTCTCTCTGCAACGTACAAACACACATACACATGCAAATGCATGCGCGCGCACACACACACACACACACACTCTACTGCTGTCATTCCTTTCTAGCTTGCATATTTTACCATCTATCTGATATTACAAAGGTCTGTTGTTGAAAAGCAATAGTAGAAGAAAAAAAGTAATGTTTTTTATTGCATCTTAATTTGATTTCCCTTGACAGCTTTGATGCAAAACGTAATTATTGTTATACCTAATAATTACATGACCATAATTATGGCTGTACATGGCGAAAGCTGAGGTGATCACCAGGATAAAATAAGGCTAGTCTAGTGTAAAATCATAGGCTAAAGAGGTATTATAACATAAGAGAGTGAAAAAGCAGAATCCATGTTTTATGTTCCCAAAACAAGTGACAAAAAAAGAAAAAAAATCACTATTTTTTCTTAATCAGAATTGAACAAATCTATGTAATAGGTTGTGAGGTGTAGTTCTTGATTTATTATAATCATTCTATAAGATACATAATATTCAATTACATCATCAAAATACCCACTCTTGGAAAAAATGTAAATTTCTTCATTGTTAACACACTCAGTTGCTATAAACTACCTTATTTTTTTTAAATAAATTGCTCTCATTTTGCAGAAAAGTTTGAAAAGTTTCTTTGTCTTTTGTGCTGAAACCAACCAAAACACACAGAAATTTCCGTTTAAATATCTGTTCTGTGTTTAGCTTATCTGTAGAGATGTATACTTAAAATTTTAAACACAGAATGTTGATGATTTATATGGATCTCTACTTGTGGGTTACAGAAATGAACCTGAACAACAACAACAACAAAAAGATGAGCATTTACTGTGAGAAGGCATAGAGTTCTCAAGGTCCAGTCAGGACAATGGAAAGACCTGAATCCTTAGGGGTGCCTTGGTGGCTCAGTTGGTTAAAGCCTTTGCCTTCAGCTCGGGTCATGATCCCAGGGTCCTGGGATCGAGCTCCACATCGGGCTCTCTGTTCATCAGGGAGCCTGCTTCCCACCACCCCCCACCCCGCCCGCCCGCCCGCCCTTCTCTCTGCCCACCTCTCTTGCTGCTTGTGATCTCTGTCAACAACAACAACAACAACAACAAGTCTTGAAAAGACCTGAATGGGAAACTAGAACATGTTATCTTCTCTTTTCATTTCTGCTTCTCTTGTCATACACTCATTTTGCTTTTCTGTGAACTGTCTCCCTGTGCTTTGTTGCACAATGATTCTCTATCCCCCCACCATCTCGTTTTGACATTTTTCTCCACAAGTTTCATTCCAGAAAGTCTGCATATCAGGTGCTGATCCTTCCAACATGGACTACATCATCATCTGTAGCTCAGTAAATTTTGAAGGAGGGAGCAGGCAGGATTACTTAGTTCAGAATGGTTGTGGAGGATTGGTAAGGAGGAAGAGGGCAAAAAGAAGGGTCTAAAACAATTGGCTGAGCTTGGCAGTCAGTTCAAAAGCTAACCACTACCCGTGAGGTTTGTGTTACTCTGCTTGATTTCCCAAAATCAGGATTTACAAATCCAAGTTGCCCTTGAGTTAAATATTTGAATAATCAAATGCAATAATTAAATTTCAGGATTTTTGACTCTCAAGTAAAGTAGTCTAAAATGGACACAAGTTTGACTCAATACTTACAAGTTATTTCAAGTTTTTACACTGAAATGGCCTTTCACCTATTATCACTATTTATGAAAAAGTTGTTTTGAAGAAGATTGAGGAATTGATTGAAGTCTGAAGTTATAGTGATCAAATGTACAGATTGAAAACAGGTGACAGAGCTTCTCTTTCATGGATAGAAGATTATTACATAAATTTAGGGGAAAAAGAACTGATTTAAAAAGTAAAATATATAATGCAGTGCCAAATATTTAAGTTAACAAGGATAAAATATGAAAGTAAGTATCACCTTTGGAAACATATTCCACGTTTCTTATATGGAACATTTTGAGATCTAACAAAAGTTATTTGAGACCTTAACCAAAAGAACTGGTTTAGAAGTAAGTGGAGAGTGTTTCTATGACTTGTAGTGAGTGGAAACTGAAAAGTGGGCAAGGGAAACATAATATGGCAGAAATGGCAGAAAAAAAGATGTACAGAAATATCCATTACCTCCTTCTTTCATTTAGTTACAGATCCCCCCTGAGATTTAGTTGGCCATATGGCTACTCAACTAGAAAAACATAGTCCATATTTTTTTGCAACCTGGTAGAGCCATATTTTGACTTAAGCAATGTGAGCAGAAATGAAACAAGCAATTTGCAGATTGCCCTCTACTTCAAATTCTCTTTTTCCTGAGATTTGGAGGCACTGCTTTAAACCCAGAAATATAAACCCTGTGCTATGTGGTCCTAACAATCCAACTGCCTCAGTTCTACCTCGTTCTGCACTATTTCTTGCCAGACAAAAGCATTTCAGTTTCATGGAAGCCACTGCAGGTTGACCTCTTTTTGTGATAATAAACAAGTACATTTAATTTAATTAATTTACTTGACAAGGAATGAGCTCATTATCATTTAAGACTGAGGAATAGAGCTTGTTCAGTGAACAGTCAGAAGGTAAATTTTATTTGCAACAGAGTTGCAAGTCCATGCAGTGCAGTTGAAAAGGAAGGTAGACATGATACTTGCAGGAATAGTACACATATGTACAGAAAGAACAAGTGACAAAGCTTCTTGGATTTTAGTTAGTGAGCACACAGAATGGACACACAGTGGGTTTATGTCCCACCATTTTAACTGAAACATTAGGTTTCATCTTCACATCTGCAAGGATGAATCCTGGTAGTATTTCTGGTCTTCAAATAGTTCATACAGTAGGCAACAAATGCCATTTATTAGACCTCAGATCTTTGCCAAATAAATATAAACTGGGGTACAAAATGTGGTGGTATGAAGTGTAAATGAGGATATGAAGAACCAGAGCTTTACAGGATTAAATAAATTCTGGTATCTGTGTTAATTTTCTTCAAAGTAGTTTAGATTTTCAGTCCAAAGGGTTGGAATTCTTTTATTGCAGCTTATATAAAACCATTGAACAGGCATGAAAGAATAAGTGAAAGTTTATTAATGACTAGAAGGCCTTACAGATACTTTTGCACAGACTTTGGCCATATAGGTAGTTATGCCTGGAGAATGAAAAGACACAAGAAAATGGTGTGAACAAATCTTAACAGTGGAACAGGGATATGTAGGAATACATTGTAGATCAGATAGGCAAGTATATGGAAACTAAAACAGAGAGAGTATTAAGGCCAAATTATAGAATATTATAGATTAAATCCCTTTTTAGAAATGAAACAGAGAACAAAAGATGATAATATACATGATTAAATTCACAATTATTCAATATTGGAATCCATGGTTACTTGATTTCTTGATCCATGATTTCTGCAGACAAGAGCATAGGTTTATAGGTGTATGTGTTGGGGAGAGAGGCACACACACCTTTGTACATTTTAGTGTTAAGAACTTGCTTGGGCTAAGAATTTTTTTTCTTAATAAATAGATGATAGCCTGTCTTATGATTTTTCAATAAAAGCAGCAGAATTTATTTTAATGCAGCTGCTCAGTGATTTCTCCTTGCAGTACAGAATTATTGCATGACTAGTCAATATTTTTCTTTCCTAAGGGATAGCCATCTATAGGTACAAAGACATAATACTAGGGAAAAGTTCCAGAGTATGCCTTTTATTTTTATTTTTTCCCCTTCTTTTTCTTTTCTTTGTCCATTTTTCTTCCTTTTCCTTTCCTTCCCCCTTCCTTTCTTCTTTCCTTCCTTCCTTCCTTCTTTTTCCCTTCCTTCTCTCTCTTCCTTTCTTTCTCTCTTTTCTTTCTTTCTTTCTTTCTTTCTTTCTTTCTTTCTTTCTTTCTTTCTTTTTCTTCCTTTCTTCCTTTCCTCCTTTCCTCCTTCCTTCCTTCCTCCCTCCACCCCTCCTTCCCTTTTCCTTCCTTCCTCCCATCCTTCCTTCCTTCCTTCCTTTCTTCCCCCTTCCTTTCTTCCCTTCCCCTCCCCTCCTTTCCTTTCACTTTCCTTCCTTACCCTTCCATTCCTTTCCTTTCCTCTTTCTTTTTTTCTTAGTACACAGCAGATGGGAACTAACACAAAGCAGTAATCAAAAAGAACCACTTTGCTTTACTTAATGAGACTTTTTTAGATTCAATTCAACACATGCCAAGACATAGTGACCACAAGAGGTCAGCCAAGACCCAAAGGGAAGGAAAGTGTGCAGCATCGAGGTTTTGTCTAAGAAAACACTGGCTTGTCTAAAAACCAGCATTGAAACACTGCTGTATGCCATTCAATGTCAATATTTGCACTATTATTGGTTCCAGATTTGCTTATTTCTGTCTGCTCAACTTAACCAGTTTACTAACAGACACAATAAAATGGTTTAGGCAGGACTTCGCAAAATATTCAAGAAAGGTTCCATAACACCTATAGACTATCTTTCTGAAAGAGTAAACAAATCAGACAGCAACACAGTGAATGTTTCCAAACACTTGAATACGTCACATTTACGTTAAATACCTTGTGGCCCTTACTTCTTAAAGGTGTCTTTTGAAGATAACAAAATTATTTTATTTGATCAGTATTTCTCAATAAATGTGAGGCTCACAGTGATTGATATAATAGCAACAATTCACTTAAAATAACTCCCGGATGTGGAAAACCACTATAAATTGACAGTATATGGAGCATTAACACTTACTAGAAACAATGCAATCCCGTTTTGTCCCACTTTGCATGCTTAAGTGTTCCCTATTGTATTCCTCTGTATACTTTCAAATCAGAAATATGGCAAGTTCCTTTGTTTGCTAAACTACCACATAACAGGCATATCTTCTAAACAAGGGTTTGTGCACTTTAGCAGCTCGGCAGGAAACAGGTTTTTCAATAAATACCATTTCTTAATAGTCTAGCTCATTAATGATTTTATTACTTTCTGAAAATATGTCAAATACCTCATGAAACTCAATCACATTTCAAGAACAAAAGCACACAAACATAGAAACTCTGAAATCTTGTATTAGGCAAGCTTCCCCCCCACATTTTGTATCTCTTCTGCTGAGATGCTTAAGAGTATAGAACTATAATGTCTCCTGCATTGATGCATGATGTAATGTAAAATATAGATAGAGTGATTGAGAGCAAGTGAAATGCAGTTGCTGGGTCCAGAACAACATGTTCCCCAAAAGTAAAAAGCAAACCAACAAAGTAGAATTACAGGCTCTAAGCTTAACCATTTGTGTGTAAAGGAAATAAGAAAGGGATTCTTGTAAAAAGATTTTTACTCCCTCTGGAGAGAATAGTGTAATAGGGATCCTTCAGTCAGCATCAACACAACTATAAACCTACAATGTATAGTATCAACACAATTCATTACTTGCCATTGAATGTGAAGCTTAAAATCTCCATGGAGAAGAAATAGCAAACTATATGTACCTGGTGTTACTCTAGATTTGTTCTCTGTGGCGTTTTTCTTCGCATTTTGTAATCACATTAGGCACAGCAATTGTATCAGTTATTGAATTTATCTTTCCAGGAATTCTATAGGTTTTTAATAAATATTAAATAACAATAATGAGAAATATCCAGGAAAAATATCATTTTAATTTGAGAGCTAGAAATCTTAAAAAAAGCAATAGTTTTATTAAAATAGAATGTAAATTAATAAATGCATTTAAATTATGTTTTGTAGTAGAATTAACATGTTACTTTACTTTTTGTTTCTAGATATTGCTCTCACATGATATCAAAAAAATTTCCAAAATACAAACTTCATATTCTTGTTCAAAGCCATACTTATTTCATGAAATAACATAAGTGATTCCTAACAGAATGTTTTTTAAAATCTATTTATAGTATTCAGTTTTGCAGGATAATTATGAATCTAATCTAGATGGAGGAATATTTCTATTTAAAATATGCCATATAAAGTTCATCCGGTTTTTTTCACCTTCAAGATAAAGATAAGCAAACATGACAGTGATAATGAAAGTAGAGTTTATAAACCACAGTCAAATTACTATGATTCAAATGAAATATTAGGATATCATGTGAATGAAGATCTGCACATATTTGTGTGCTAATTATATTAGACATATTTTGATCAAAAAGATTAAAACTTTAGCAACATAAACCTTGGGATATGCAAGTCCCTGATAAATAACAGAAATGAGAAACTCATAGTTAAATTCAAAGAAGACATAACTATGGAAAATAAAGATGAAATAAGATGATGATGGGTGCCTGGGTGGCTCAGTGGGTTAAGCCTCTGCCTTCTCCTCAGGTCATGATCTCAGGGTCCTGGGATCGAGTTCCGCATCGGGGGGTCTCTGCTCAGCAGGGAGTCTGCTTCCCTCTCTCTCTCTCTGCCTGCCTCTTTGCCTACTTATGATCTCTCTCTGTCAAATAAACAAATAAAATCTTTAAAAAAATAAGAAATAAGATGATGATGATGATGATGAAGAATATGTCATAAATAAATGGCATTAAATTCTTTAAAATTATGAAGAACATATATGCCTTGATATTTGTAGGTAGGAAAGGCTTAATGGAGGTTGCTGGACTTTTCAGCTTGTTTTTAAATAAAAAGCTACCTTTTAATAAACAGAAAGTTTAGATGTTCCAGATGGTGTGAAAACATCTGGAAATGTTATAGACAAATATGAAGAAAAAATAATGAAATTTGGTTGGAAGATCCCTTTAATACATTGGCTTTCATTCCTTTAATTTATTACTTTAAGGCTAGACAAATTTTATTCATTGTTGTTGGTTAATGAAAGTTTCTTTTTTTTTTTTAATATTTTATTTATTTATCTGACAGATAAAGACACGGTGAAAAAGGGAACACAAGCAGGGGTGGTGGGAGAGAGAGAAGCAGGATTCCTTCTTGACAGGGAGCCTGATGTGGGACCCAGGACCCTTGACCTGAGCTGAAGACAGATGCTTAATGACTGAGCCACCCAGGTGCCCCAAAAGCACTGAGCTTTGATAGAAACTTGATCTACTATAATAAAACATTCTTTTTTTTAACTCTTTTACCCATTTTGAGTATAGGAGCTCATATTTGCCTTATCACATAAAGTGAACTTATATATATATATTCACTTGCATATATTTATATATTTGATTGGGAATTTTATAAACCAAATTAAGAGATTTTATAATGGACTATTGCAAAAAATGGGATGCTGTGTAAGGATGCATAAGGATTTATATTTTTTCATTCAATTCAATAAGTATTCATTTGAGTTGAAGAGAACATTTGTAATTCGCTCTATCTCATACTTGTACTATTTCTTAAATATTATTAGCATTTTATTACTAAACCAGAAGCTCTGTCAGATAAAGGCCAAGTCTAGTATGCCCATCACCACAAAAGCAATGCCTATCACATTGCCTGCTCAAAAGGAAGGCTCAGAGCTGAATGAACAAAGAACTGATTAGATGGATTCCATTGCATTTTAAAGATCAGTATTTTCCCAAAGCAGTCGTGTCTATATGTTTTTGATCATATACTCTTTAAAATACTGCCCAAGCTATGTAATAGAAGGGAATACTTCTTAGGAGCATGTGTAGTTATTTTTCATGAGTTTAAGTAATTGCATAGAATGTAACTTCTGTTGTTTTATAAATGTGGATATTTAAAAAATAAAATTAATATATTCCTTTCAAAAAATATATCCAATGGTATAGAAATACCAGAGGAATTTTAAAACTATGGTCATATATTTCGTCAGTAATGAGATATCATTTGGTTCTTCCTTTATCAAAATGTATTTATCCTTTTAAAAAAGTATTTATTGGGCATCTGATATGCATCAGTCATTGCTCTAGACACTGGCATACGTATTGGAGGTTCCTGTATGCATAAGCAATTTCTGTATAGCTTAATCTGTTGTCTTTGGGATATCCTATTTGAGAGATACAGGCAACCACACTTTTGTTTATCTCTAGGATACAAGTTGCTCCTTTGAGTCTAAGTACTCATAGAATTTTTTTGAGTCTAACTTTTTAAGGACAAACTCAAATATCAGTATTTTCATCTAATTAGTTTACAATTTAGAGAGCCTTTTCAATTTTGAAATTTAGCTCGACAAAATTTCTATAGATGGCTAGGGTTCTGATACTATTCTGTTTTGTTTTTCTTTTTTATTTTTCTCTTTATTCTATTTATTGTGTGGAGTTTTTTAGTTTGACTTTCAAATCACTAATGGGAGTGGGTGTACTAAGAGCATACAGGAAATTAGCTTTTTCACAGTAAAGCTTGACTTTTTCATCAGCATCTCGGAGCTAAAACTACTAATCTAAACTTTCTGTGATTTAGGTCTCTCACATTACTTGGAGGCTAACAATAGAATATTCCAAGTACCATAGAAACTCGGTGTCTTTTTCCAAGTTTTCCTATAGATTTGGATGTCAATTTGGGTACAGTCAGTCAAGACATTTCTGATGCTTCACTGCACACTCTCTTCAACTCATTTCATAGCTTTTGGCCACTTATTCTAGCCCAGCTAATATATTTATGACCCATACCATGTAGGCTGTGACATTACCTCACGGGGGCAATAAGTGATGGTGCCTCACCCACTTATTTCCCATTCTGTGTACATCTCACTTGCTCCTGATGCTACTAAGCAATGCTTTACCATGGTACCTACGTAAGAACAATACGTGAGCTATGAGGAAATGTTGGGGAATAAAACCCAATGGGAAGAAAGTTTAGCCAATAGTTAATGAAATAGGGAACAAATTCTTCCTTTTTCCTCTCCTAATGATCCCAGAATGCAGTATGTCACACAACCTTTTAGAAGAAAGCTCTATAAGCCTGAATGATCATTTAATGCCTCACACCAAGTGGTGGTTAGCTCTGTAGTGTTCCTTGTGTTTGCTCTCCCTTCCTCCTTGTTTCAATCCCTTTTCCCTTCATTGCTTTTTTCCTGAAAGAACTCATGAAAATAGGGGAGGGATCTTCCAATAATTTCCTGCAATAGGTCTTTGAATCTTAGACTTGAAATGGCCTGTTGCAAATTAATTTGAGATACTCAATCTTAATTGGCATAATATTGAGAAAATGACCAAACAGCATCAAGGATGTGGGAATGCTTGGTGATCTTATGTAAGATCTGGGAGCTCAGCACTTGACAAATACTTATGGGAAGGTCCAAAGGTCATCCCTTCACTAAAGAAATAAGCAATGCCTTGGTGATGGCGATGCCAGCTGTGAAAAGTTTGGTGATACTTGTCTTGTGTAGGCCAATACTGGGAGACAGTCTTGTGAACATCACTGGGGACTAAGTAGTTACAGAATGGAAGAGAACAGATGACAACCTTTAACTATCAGGTGACAAAACAAAACAAAAAAAAAACAAACAAACCAAACCAAAACAAAACCTGGAAATTACTTTATGGTGTCATGATTTGCAGGGATCTATGGCTAATAAATTATAATGATCTTCAGGGTAAGAAGGATAGAGAATATATTAGCATGTAGCTCAAGTTGAATAATGAAAGGAAAAGTAAATTCTACAATAGAAAGCTATTGTCTGTAGTTTCTGATTTTAAGACAGTTCATAGTCCAAGAACTAAATGTTTCAAGAATAACCCTGTTCATCTTGGGGAAGGACTCCATAACCAATTATATGTCATAAGTATCCCCATATCCTTCCCTAAGGAACTGTGGACATTAAGTAAAGAAACTATATGTTGGGGGGTTAGATATCTCCAGATATTTTTATATTACCTTTTTATAATTTTTATAATTACTTTTATTAAACCAATTTTTAAAATGATCCTCTATTTACAGAAAAGCCAATGAATTTCTTTGACATGTGAGACTGTGAGATTAAGCAGCTATTTTTTGCTTGATACCATAGAGTGGTTACCTCAGTAACATGCATTTTTATTTATTTGCTGTCATTTCTAACTCACTGCCCTTCAGCCTGACTACTGCTTCTGGAATTACATCCCCAGTGGAGTCATGATTGTAAGTTTTTGTATTGGGTTCTGTTTTGCCAAGGAACACAGGTTAAGAAAATATATCTATATGTTGAAAAGCCAGTCAGAGAGATGTACTTTTTCATGGTTTTGTTTTGTAAGTTAACACATACATACTGTCTAAAAAATATTTATGACTTAATTTTGATTAAAATATTTGTTGTTTTTGGAAAGCGAATCATAGTGCCTGCCTTTTCTGTCTTTAAGAACAAGAGAACAATTCCAACAAAAAACATTTCCTTAGTATAAGAAATAGCACAGCATACTAAGGGACTTAAAAGTCTTAGATGTATCTGAGATACATAAGTCACATAAGTCACTGAACTAATAATAAAATAGTTCCCCACTACCACCCATCATCTAGAGCCGGGATGCAAAAGCTAAGGGAAAATTGCATAAATGTTCTCCACACTTATTTTAGTTTCCTTCACCCTGAAATATACAGGTTCCTATGCATTTAGCTATAGTTGTCTCTTTGCACAGTTATCTTTATTAAACACTGGTCTATTAATTTCAGTTGTTTTACAGTACGATTTTAAGTTATTCTTCCAGGAATTACATGCTCTCCTGTCAAAAGCTTACTTGATTTTCCCCTATTCAAGTCATGTATCAATTTTATATAATCTGAACATTGAATATTCATATATATATATACATAATCTTTTCCCATTATTGAATCATTCCAGTTCTCACTCTGGCTTCATATTCTCCTTTGATGGTCTCTTTGAAATTGTTTCCTCAGTTCTTACTCTCAGCTGAATAACTCAGACATACTTTTTATTCACTATGTACCTAATTCCCTTTTATGTCATCGAGTATCCCTGTAATAGCTGAGTAAAATCTTTATCTGATAATTTTCTTGTCTAGGTCATTCCAAGGTGGGTCTCCTTACATGTCTTTTCTCTTGAAAATTTAACTATTTTTTCATGTTCACTATTTTTTTTATCGTTTACTAGACATTGTGATTATTATTATATGGATACTTCTATTCTTCTAAAGAGTGTTTTTGTGTGTGTTTCTTTGCTTATTGGTTTTAGAAGACTCTAAATTCTGTTCTTCTGAAGAGTGTTTTTGTGTGTGTGTTTCTTTGCTTATTGGTTTTAGAAGAAAATTAACTTGATTGGATTCCCCCTCAGGTGGCAGCTCAAATCCCCATTCTTTTCTTTTAATTTTTAAGTAGAATGTATGAAGTCTTCCTTACATTTAACCTGGTTTGGATGTCAGGCAGAGATTTCAGCAGAATTAATACATAGATTTATAGGTTCCTGGTCCTTGGCTCTCTTCTTTTCAGAATTTTCCCTTAGATTTTGTATCCTTAGTGGTTGCCCTGACTTTTTTCTCAAGTCCCTTGGGTCAGAAGGCCTTATTGGAATTTTATCTGCCTAATGTGGCACCAAATAGTGCCAATATCTTTCTTAATCTCCTTGATCTTTTCTTAGTTTCCTTCAATTCTTTCACATGTGGAGAGAGTTTCTTTTTCCCTTCTCATGTTGGTTTATTTCTCTTCGACAGTCTCAGATCTAGTCACCCTGGTTTTCAGTAGGTGTGGAACATCTATCCTATACCAGTAGGTAGGAGCTTTGTTATTTTTCTAGCCTTGGAGATGATAATCCATGAAAATAACAATGAAGACATTCCCACATATTTACATATAAAGGAGTTACTTAGGAAGCAAAGCTAGTTGCTGTAACATAGCTCTTACATATCAAATTGAATGAGAAAAAGAAATACTTCTGTTGCTGGAAAATACAACTTTGTACTAACTTCCCCTTAAGTCCTCTCATAAAAGAAAATATGGGAACTCCATGAGGAAACAATGTAAATACTAAACAGGAATATCCTCTGGTAGTGTCCTGACAGTGAGATAGATTAGTAAGAGGGAGCAAAGGGTGAGAGAGGGCCAGAAAAGAATTCCAAGTATTAACTGACTGAATGGTAGTCATCTTTTTGTGGTGAAACACCTGATTGCCCATAGATAATTATCAGTTTTTGTTTGCCTGTTTGTTTGTTTGTTTTGTGATAAAATACTCCATAAGAATTATTTGGAGGGTTATTTCCCAACCACACCTATTTCTTACTCTTTCCCTAAAATAACAGGCCACTTGGTGTTACCGTATATCACTGGGGAAAGGCAACATGCAATATCGGAAATGTTCATGTCCTACCTGGACAATTCCATGTTGGGAATACTGTAGATAGGATCCAAGGATTAGAAGACAGTGGAGAGAAATAGTGTGGTAATATGCAATCTTCATTATCACTCTATATCTGAGGTACTATAATTCAAACATTTAATTTGTCAACTAGTAGATAAGAAGGACAGTTTGTTTTTTGATATGTTACCAAAAAAATGAAATTGGAAAGAGGTGTTAAATTATATGGTGAATACAATTTAATAGGAAATATCATATCTGTCACATTTAGGTGCACTTATATCTTATTACTAACAGTGGATTTTCAATGCTAAGCAGCTTGAAAGTCTGGTGTTCAGCAGTTCTTTATTTTCTGCCTTAAGAATGCTTTGCATTGTGGTGACTGACACTTTAATCTACAGTCAAATTGGGATATAAAACAGAGGAATTCTTCCTCAAACTTAATCTTACTCTTGGAATATTGGCTCGATTACAAAGGGTTTTTCTCCTGGGACTGAAGCAACTTTCTTTGGCTCTAATAATTTGTTCCCTGTCTGAAGCTGCACTGGGTTTCAGACCCATTCTTCCCTAGTCTTGAAATGCCAAAGAAAGAAACCTATACTTGCTCTCTTCTTATGGCAGACTGATGCCCAGGGTTTAACTTAAATTTTGTAAACCATAATAATTGACAACTGCCGGGGGGCAAGATAATTTGTTATCTCTGCATACCTGTGAAACAGAAATTAAAATTGTTATTTAATTTAATTTAATGAATTAAAAAATGAATTAAAAAAGTCAAGTACCCATACAAAAATGGTCTATTTTATATTGTTTGAAATGAAATCTCAGAATTCAGTAACACCAGATCAGGAAAACCATACCTATTATAGAGAAACCTGAGTTCTTAAATGACTACAAAAATTAAAGAGGAAGGAGGGGGAGGGGGAGGAGGAGAGAGAGAGAGGAGGAGAACAGGAAGAACAAAAACAAGAAGGAGAAAGAAGAGAGGGGAAGAAAGGGGGAGGAAGAGGGGGAAGAGGTGGGAGAAGGAAGAGGAGGAGGAGGAGAAGGAAGAGAGGAGAGGAGGAGAGGAAGAGAAGAGAGGAGGAGGAATAGTAGGGGAAGGGCAGGAGGAGGAGGAGAAGGAGGAGAGGAGAAGAGGAGAGGAAGAGAGGAGAGGAGGAGGAATAGGGGAAGGGCAGGAGGAGGAGGAGGAGGAGGAGAAAAAGAAGGAAAAGAAATTGGGTGCCCTAACACACACACATTGTATAACCTAGCTGACCTTACTGATTTGAATCATAATTTGGTCTCAGATTTCTTATTTTATAGGTAACTTGACTTTTATGTTCTCCATTTTCCTTCTGGGGATAACTAATGACATACAATTTGTAAGCAGAAAGTTCCATAAAAATTCTAGGAAGATAGGTGGGAAGAAGCCAAAATGAATGCAGAAGTTGAAATTGGAGAAACATGAACTCCAGTGGAGTATTTACACAAAGGAAAACAGTCAGAAATAAAGGTAGGCGATGAAGACTATGCCTATGAAGAAGAAACAATACCTGGGAAATGTTATCAAAAATGAAATCAGTAGAAGGCATTTCGTTTCATTAGGTCTATCTTGGTATGTGAACTGAGGAATAAATTTTAATTAAAGGAAAGGAAACAGAACGTTCAGCAAACCCATTTAGAGAGAGAAAGAGAGACTTCAAGGTAGTAGACAGGCTACAGTATCATTTGATAGGCTGGATCATTCAAAAGTAAATAGTTATCTGAGGAAGGTAAAGTCCTACACCATGGTGTGTAATGTAGGTTGGTTTTCTTGGCCATGAATGTATTTGGTATACATTAAATATACTATCTGTCAGAGAATGCCAAGTTTCTTTGGATTTATACTTCATTAAAGAGAAACTTAGATCTATTACAAAAAAAAGTGTGAACAAAGTTTTGCCTCAAATTTTGATTTAGTTTGCTATTCTAATTTTAGGTTGAAGGGCATAGTAAACATGACTAACAAACAGGAAATAAGCTCTGGAATTTCTCTTAAAAATAAGAAAGTTCTGGGGCGCCTGGGTGGCTCAGTGGGTTAAGCCCCTGCCTTCAGCTCAGGTCATGGTCCCAGCGTCCCGGGATCGAGCCCCACATTGGGCTCTCTGCTCAGCAGGGAACCTGCTTCCCCCTCTCTCTCTGCCTGCCTGTCGGTCTACTTGTGATCTCTCTCTCTCTCTCTGTCAAATAAATAAATAAAATCTTAAAAAAAAATAAGAAAGTTCCAATAATCAATAGTTAAATCTATTTATAATAATTTTTTTCTATTCTCCTAACTTCACTAGGACTTTGATAAAATTGCATACACCAAAAGACACATTGAAATAAGTTATTACAGGAGCTTTATATGGTAATTAATGTTACATTCCAACATCATTACGTATTTCCTCAAATCATGTATCTCATTCAAAGAAACAAAATACCAGTGCACACAATAGGTAGTACTTAACTGTAGGAAAGGTAGTATTTTGAAAAAGTGAACTTCCAAAGCTATACTATCATTAAAAAGAAGTTTATTGAGTATTCTTAAATATTGTGTACTTTTGCTGATCTGAGTGACATGTAAGTGAAAGAAGAGCTGTCACTATTTGGTGACAAAGTAACATGTATTTTGGAAATCCTTTTCTTTTTTTCTCTTTTTTTCTTTTTTTTTAATTTAATGTTTTTGCTTCTGAGAGCTCCCCACAGGAAACTAATTCTGCTTGTTCTTTTGCAAATACTGTATTGCTTGAAGACTTTGACAAACTGTGTAATGAAGGGTTTAGTCCCCAGTAATGAATGTCACGATCCTAACAATAAGATCCAACAAACAATTTGAAGTGATGTGGTGAATGCTGACTCTGTTGTAGAGCACACACAGAGTCTGACTGGTCTAAATAATTACTGGAGTTTGGCGGAGCTACAGTTTTCACAGCCAACTACGATGGCATCTGCTGAGGCTTCACATTATTTTGAAAAATAATAGGTTCTTCCAAAGGAATGAATGCTTTATAGTACAGTAATTGAATGCAGGCATCGATATACTTGCTTTCTTTGTGTTCTTGAGAATCTCTTTATGTTGGGGTTTCGTTTTGTCAACCACGTTACATTTTAAGGAGTGCCCATTAGTCTCATTATTATTATTTGTCGAGTCCTTTCAAAGAAGAATCAGTACTAGACATTTGGGCGATGCATTTGCAAAGATAAAATATGTGCCTCTAATATATTATAATGATGTATTTGTTACTTATTTTTATATTTTATAGTTTCATGTTTATATATATATGTATATATATATATATATATATATAATATACAGAGGCGTGTATATGAAATACACTGATTATGGAAGAGTGTTCTTTTTCTACAGTTTTGATTCTACCTCTTTTGCTTTTCTGTGCTGACCTTCCAGTCTAAATTGAACATAGTCTGGTTCTAGGCAAGGAGGTAACCTTGTTACAGTAAAGAGATAGCAATATCTCCATACTTAGACTGCTGGAACAAACTTTGTTTTTCTCTGTTGTACTGAAGGACTAAGAAGGCCACAGGAAGATCATTTCCATAGCTTCTTTTATTTCAAACAAGAGGCTTGAGAGACAGAAACTTCTTGATAGGACCCCAGGCACTGTCCCTGCTGGGTTATTATTGAACATTTGAATAAATTAGACCCCTGGAATCTACCAGAAATAGCACTGTACCTGGATTTCAAGAAAAGGTGTCTTTCTGTGGTTCCCAAAGTGTGACTCATTTTTAATTACACTGCCTGATCTGAAACAAGAGGACACAAAGCTGGCATGATTTCCTATTCAGATGGTGAGGACGAGGTCAGGTCTAGGTCTTACAGAAACTTTTAGGATAATGTCTCTAAATTCAGAAGCTTGTTGCGAGAAGAGTCCGTGTGGAGGTAGAGCTTTTGGGCCCATCATCAAAGAGCCAAGGCATACAGGGCAATTCTGACTTTGTCAAGTTACTTTTCATGTCAAACTCTTTGCTTGAATTTTGCCTTATCTGTTGTCCTTTCTGCCTTCTGAATTCAGAATCCGCAGCACTCCTCTGCACTATCTCTGTTTCTGCCAGGGACGTGGAGCTAGCTGTCCGAATTGGGAATGTCACATAGCCAGAGGTGATATTTTCCCCCTTTGGTGAGAATGAATCTGAACCAGTTCTCCTCTGAAGTATTCCCATTCTTTACAGAAAAGAGAGACAGTGAATGTTATCAGCTGGAAATTTCCTCTAACGCCAACATTGTGCATTTCCTTACAGCTGATCATCTATCTAAAAGCCCTGGCGAAGTAAGCCTCTGTTTTCATCAGCTGCCATGTCTTTATTTCTAGACCTCCCAAGAAAGGGTGGGTGTCTCTACATACAGACAAAAACAATCTAGTGTTTTATTTAATCAGAACAACTAATCATCAGCCCAAGTAAAACTTCCCTTTAGCCAAACAGGTTTACTAAGTAGCAAATCTCTGGATTGATAAAATAAGGCATTGTTCATTTAGAGCAGTGAGCCTTGAAATTATAGGTTTCTAAGTGAAAACACATTGTGTTTGGGAGCATCTACTTGGGGAGTTGCTCTACTTGGAGAGATTAAAAAGAGAGAATTAGAGGGGAGGTTAGACTGTATATGACTGAAAGAGAATCAATATTATTTATTTCTATGGGTCTCTTACAATAGAAAAACAAAAGATAAATTCCTAAATATGAGTAGTGCCCATGAACATACAATAATAGTATTTATATGATGATTCCTATATGCCTTTCTATACAAAATATGTATATTATATATATATATAATTATATGTAATATAAGTAATGTAAATAAAGTAAAGTAAATGTAAATAAGTAATGTAAATGTAATATAAGTAAAGTAAATATATTATTGCATTTAATTCTCACTTTTATTAAGCCTATTTCGTGCAGTCAGGGAAAATAGGTACTCATGATAGCTAAGTACATAGGCCCAGGTCATAAGGCTGGGAGGTGGCTGACCTGGGATTTTAACCAGTTCAGTCTTGCACCATTGTTCAGGCTTCTAAGAACTATGAAACAGTGCCTCTCGGGAGAAATGCCAAATTTCAAAAGGTATATTAAAAAAAAAAAATTGGCCTAAGTAATAGTTAAAATTATCCAAATTAAATTACTCAGGTTAAAACAATGATATGCCTGATATATTTATATTTCTAAATGACAATATCCAATGACAACATTTTTATAGGAATATAGGTGATTTTCATACATTAAAATGGTTTTCTAATTTGCCTGAATCTTTATGGAATATAATTTAGCAATATATGGAAAACTTTTTTTTTTTTTAAGATTTTATTTATTCATTTGAGAGAGAGAAAGACAGAGAGAGCACAACAGAGGGAGAGGGAGAAGCAGACTTCCCACTTCTCGGAGCCTGATGTGGGGCTCGATCCCAGGAATTGGAGATCATGACCTGAGCTGAAGGCAGACACTTAACCATCTGAGCTGCCCAGGAGCCCCAGAAAGATTCTTTAAATATTATTTTCTTTGCTCAAATAATGATACTTCAATATTACTTTCCAGGAAAATAATTGGAAACAAATATTTGTGTGAGCAACACTCAAACATGTATTTCCTATATTTTTTTTCCTGTTGTGCTGTTGGGGCCATTTGCTATAACAATTTTGTATGTACATGTGTTGAATGAAGTGTGTGTTTAATGCCTGATATTCCTTATGTATTATTTATAACACTAAATATTGATTGTAAGCATGTTCCCGAACAGGAGATTATTTACAAAAATCATGTTTTATCTATAAAAGATACATTTTATGATGTTAAAGAGTAGGATGATGATTCTGCTGGTTATGATGATATGGGTATATAGGTATAGAAGGGCATTAATTTAAAAATTAGCACAAAACAAATATTATTAAGAAAAGTTATTCTATAAAGTAGAATATGTAGTTTGATTATAGTTTGGAATATTTGTGATATACTTGCACATACTCTATATAGAATACATGTATATAGATAATTCAGTTTTGGAATACATGCATTCCCACATGTGTAATTCCATTTTAGCTTATATCTGGAAAAATTTTAATCAAAATATTCAAAGTAACCCTCTATCACTAGTGTGCAGTTTTCTTTACTGTTTGCTTTATTCACTAAAAATGCATAAGGTTTATATTTATAAGGTTTATAATAAATAATAAAAACAAAAATATTTTTGAGTCAAATTAAAAAAAAAAACAAAAACAAAACTTGATCTATGTGCACGTATCTTAAGTCATACATATTTACCCAAATACAACACCATGTTTGCAGTGATAAGAAGTTTTCTCTCCAACGTATAAAAAGCATTAGTGTCTGGAATATAGAGGAAAATATATATATTTTACAAATCAGCTCATACCTTGTAGTTTTGTAGGCTGGGGTTGGAAAAGAGAAAACTAGCTATCTTACTGAGTGATACAACTGTATATTTTCTTAACATTCCACACATGGCCTGTTTAATATGCCCATCAGAAGGGAGACTATTAGTGAAGTGACAATACATATTTCTTCCCTCTATACATAGAAACATACACTTCTGAATAAATGTTATTATCGTACATAGCTCATTTAAAAATACATATATATATATGACTGATGCGTAACATTTTTAAAACTGAAAATCTTACCCTACACATATTCAGTGAATTTATTTTTTATTTTTTATTTTTTAATCAAAACCACAACCTCCAACCACAAACCTTCAAATGATATTGCACTTTGTAGAGCATTGTTTAATTATTGATTCATGGATCCACTCTCATTAATAATGTTTAATTTTCTAGTATGTCATAATGAACATTATTTGTGAAAATAGCTTTGACTTATTTACACAGGTTTAGGAAACTTGATGAATGGATATAATCCTTAATACAAAGTGATGAGGTTTTTGCAAAATAAAAATGGATTTTTAATTTTATTTATTTATTTGACAGAGAGAGAGAGTACAAGCAGGCGGAGTAGGCAGAGGGAGAGGAAGGAGCCCGACGTGGGGCTCAATCTCAGGATCCTGGGATCACTACCTGAGCCAAAGGCCGTTGCTTAACCCACTGAACCACCCAGGTGCCCATGTATACAAATGGATTTTTAAATAAGGATTTAGCAGAATGAATATATAAATACCATATTAGACTCTGTAGGACCTTGTGAAAATACAAATCAAGTCCCAATTAGGAAATAAGTTGTAAGAGGCACCATGTGTTCATTTATTTAGTTCTAGTTTTGTTGGCTTTATAAATTATATCTATAAATATAAAATCAAATGTACAACATGGAACTTTCTCTATTTTCATTACCGAACTTAATATTTGTTTTGAATGCTATCTTCATCCATTCAGTTGCAAAAACAAAGCACCACAATTTAAGTGGCTTAAAAACAACACAAAGTTATTTCTCTCAGTTGTGGAGGCTTGAAGTATGATATTAGGGTGCCAGAATGGTTGAATACTGGGGAGGCCCACCTTCTGAATTTCAGACTTTTCATATCTTCAGGTAGAAGAAGGGATTAGAGAGTTCTATGGAGCCTCTTTTGCCAGAGAACTAGTTGTATTCATAAGGATTCTACCGTTATGAAGTGATCACCTCCTAACACCATCACATTGAACATTAGGATTTCAGCATGTGAATTTTGGGGAGACACAATGAGTTTAAGTGGTTGTGAGTTTTCTCAATATCAAACATTCACTGAGGAGTCAATCTTGTCCTCAGAGTCAGTAGAGATTTCTGAATTCTACACAGACCCTCTGCAGCCTCCTCATCGCAATGACTATAGGTCCATGGTCCCTCTCTCTGCTGAGTTCTCTATTTTGATGCCAAGAGGTGGGAATCAGGAAAACATTTAGGTTCTGGGTCTTTGGAAAATATGAAGCTCTGGCACAGGCCCTCTATGATGATCTCTGCACACCATTCACAGCACTCCTGGTCTCCTTCTGTTACTCTGTCATAGTGCCAGGAAATCCTGGGATATGCTGCCTGCAAGGGCTCCAGAGGGGAAAAGGATGCATAAGTTTCCCATCTCTAGGAGTTTTGTCACTTAGGGAATGACATCTAGAACACACTCTGAGAGAGTGAGAACAAGGATATTCCTCAGAGATCAATTGAATATTTCTCTCTTGGTTGCTCATTCTTGCTTTTTCCTCCACTTCCCAGGTGGTATTAAAATCTTATTAAAATATTCAAGGTTTCTCATGTTAAAATTTGAAAACAGTTGCTGATAACTTGTGTCAAACTTCTTTATTAACTCTATATTTTATCAAATACTGATATAATTGACTGTAGTATTTATTGTTACTTTGTTTAACAGCTTTTGGAGTTAAGACTCAGACAATATTTGAAAGAAGGGTTTTAGTCTGCTCTTTGGTTCATGATAGCAGAAATAACATAGGAATAATATTGTATACATATGCTTATTAAACCTCAGATATAAAACAATCTGGATTAAGTGTGCCTTTTAATTTAAGTGTTCATCTATGAGTGAATGTTCTGTTAAGATTTTCTAACTATCCTTGGGGAAATTTTGGCATTAGAAATTTCTTAAAGCATCTAATTTAAATATCCTCATATGTTTTGATGTTGGAAGAAAAAAAAGGAACTCCTAACTATTCTTTTTTTTTTTTTTTTAAGATTTTATTTATTTATTTGACAGACAGAAGTCACAAGTAGGCAGAGAGGCAGGCAGAGAGAGAGGAGGAAGCAGGGTCCCTGCTGAGCAGAGAGCCTGATGTGAGACTCAATCCCAGGACCCTGAGATCATGACTTGAGCCAAAGGCAGAGGCTTAACCCACTGAGCCACCCAGGTGCCCCTCTTTTTTTTTTTTTTTTTTAAATCTCCTCACTATTCTATTAGAATTTTTAAATAATTATTTTTTGGGGATTTTCCATTATAATCTTAAGCCATTTTCTTTCCCTTTCATATAAACTTTAAACTAAACTTACTAGTTAAAATAGCAAATCATATATCCCCTGATGTATGATTGGAATTTTGCTACATTTATAATTAATTTAGGAAAAAGTGACATTTTTATGACTGAATTATTTCTAGAATATAATTGTCTCTACATTCAGATCTTATTTTATTATGCTATCTCATAAAGCTTTATATATTTCAATAAAATAGTACAGTTTTCCTCACATAGGTCCTTTAGTTTCTGTGTATTTAATCCTGACCATGCTTAGTTTTTCTAATTTTATTTTAATTGGATATTGCTAATTATGAAATCTGATAATTTCAGTCAATTTAGTGTTGACTTTTAAGTACTTAGGGATTATAACATAAAACATAAAATTTTCAAATAGATAATATTTCTTCTCTATGTGTATATAGTTGCATGTAACATAAATATAGCAGAGTTGCTGCTTATTTTTAGTTTTTTACCTAAAAGATGGAGAAAATAATGCTGTATATTTTTGGTTCTTGGAACATCATGGATTCTTTATGGAAACAGTGTTCATATAACTTTATTTTTTTTAATATTTTATTTATTTATTTGATAGAGAGAGAGATCACAAGTAGGCAGAGAGGCAGGCGGAGAGAGAGGGAAGAAGCAGGCTCCCTGCTGAGCAGAGACCCCATGCGGGGCTCGATTCCAGAACCCTGAGACCATGACCTGAACCGAAGGCAGAGGCTTTAACCGACTGAGCCACCCAGGCGCCCCCGTATAACTTAATTTCTTGATTTGCTGATGGAAATGCTGGTAAATATAATTCACCATGTTAATCATTTCCTCGCTTTAAATTCTTCAAAGGATTTCTGATGATTTGTATCAACTTTCTTCATAGTTTATTTTTAACCCAATATTGATATAGTGATATGGTATTTATCATTAATTTGTTAAATAGCTTTTGAAATTAAGATTTATACAATATTTGGGAGAAGAATTTTAGTATCTTTATTTTTAAGACTTTATTTATTTATTGGACAGAGAGAGAGATCACAAGTATACAGAGCAGCAGGCAGAGAGAGAGGAGGAAGCAGGCTCCCTGCTGAGCAGAGAGCCCAATGCGGGGCTCGATCCCAGGACCCTGAAATCAAGACCTGAGCCGAAAGCAGAGGCTTAACCCACTGAGCCACCCAGATGCCCCAATTTTAGTATCTTTTTATATAGTCCATAATAACAGAAATAACATAGGAATCTTAGAGCACAAAATGTTTGTTAAATTTTAGATACAAAATAATTTGAATATAGTGTCATTTTCATTTAAATATTTAACTCTAAATAAAATTTTTGTTGAAGTTTCTTACTTTTTCAGTAAATTTTTTCACTAGAAACTTTCTGATAAATGTGTAGTATCATTAAATATTCAACATTTTTGAGAATAATTTGTAACTGCATCCCCTTAATCTTTTTTAATCTTTGACATTTTTTTTTGTTTTTGATTTTCTCTTTCCAACATTGCATAATTTTATTTTCTAATTTTAATTTTCCTTCATCATATTTCAAGGTCTTATTTCTTTCAATATGCCATAAAATAACCAATTTTAATATATTACCTAACTTTTCTATAGTTTTTTCATTATTTTATTAATTTCAATTCCAACTTACATTTTTGTGTTTTGTTTTTCTTCTCAGTTTACAATGTTTTATTGTTTTGTGATTCTATGATTGATATGTACTATGTCACAGCATGAAATGTTTCCATTTTCAAAATATTTTATTTTTTAAAATATTTTATTTATTTATTTGAAATAGAGAGGGAGTGGAGGAGGAGCAGAGGGAGAGGAACAAGCAGACTCTGTGCTGAGTGTGGAGTCCAAAGTGGGTCTCTATCTCAGGACCTAGGTAGGGATCATGACCTGAGCTGAAATTAAATTCAGTCACTTCACCAACTGAGCCACCCAGGTGCCCCCATTTTAAAAATACTTTAGATGTCCATCTTTAAGGAATGGTTTAAGTATATTACATTAATTGTGTTGTAAGTAAGTCTTTTCATTAATTACTATTTTGTTCATAAAAGTGTATTTTGCTTATATAAAGTGTATGTAAATTTAAAAAATTATTGCATCAACAATGTTTGATTAGATAATTTATGCATGCCTATTTCAATGTCAAGCTACCACTAGACTATGTAAAGTTACTAAGGCTGAGTTGGCTTTTGATGTTGAAAATACTGTATATAGCTATATTTCCAAAGAGATGTACAATTTATTGATTTGCAACCAAGCCATCTTAACCTGGAGCAATCCATCTGCATTCAGATCCTCAAAGCATAAGTAACAAGAGTTAAAATCAAGCATAAAAGAAATGCATAACACAAAGGTAGAATCCATTTCTTAGTAGGACATAGCAGATAGCAACACACCATCAATTCTGCTACAAAGACAGGTAAGTAAAGGGAGACATTTAAGGATCCTGCATGTAAACACATTAAAAATCTGCAGAAGCCAGGATAATGGGTAAAATAGCAGAGAGAGAAGAACCTATATTAACTCGAGTTCAGAATTGCTTCTCTTATGGCTATTTGTCAAGTTTTATTCTGAGCTAGGTATCAGTTTTCTTATAAGCAGAAAAACTGGACTGGTGAGAAAAAAGAATCAGCATAACTTTTGAGGCCTGCATGATTTGGCATGACATAGTAATTTCTAGAATATTCTTTAATTTTCTGCCAGTTTGCCTTTCTTGGATATTTGCTAAGTACTGGTGTAGCACAGTGGGCTATAGAACTGAGATGAAAAGGTAAAGTAAAATATTTCACTGTCTTGCAATGCTTGGGAGACAAGTCATGCTAAGGAGAGTTCTTTCTCTTGGGACCTTTTCAGATTTTGAACTTATTTGAGGTTAGACACCAAAGAGCTAAGCTACAAATCTTTGAAAAGCAAACTTTCAGAGTAGAAGAGGGGAATATCTGCCAGGATCTCAATCAAAAGCCTGAACAAACCAAACTCTAGGAAGCATTACATCTGAAAGGCAGTGAAATCTCTGTCTTTACAGTGCTTAGATATAAAGTCCTTTTGAAAGCTAACTGTAACACCTATATATGGCATAGAATCATGTATTAGAAGGCATAAAAACAGGTATTGAAAGATAAATGATAAATCAAGAATAAGAAAAATTGAAGTAGGTACCCTGATAAGTTAGTTGTTGGAGTCGGCACAAAGAGACTTTAAGATGACTATGAAAAAGTAAACAAAATGTAGAAATGATGGTGAAATAAAAGGTAAAAACATCAAGAAATTCAATATAGAGTGTAATTTGTTAATATAAAAGAATAAAATGAACATTCCAGGACAGAAAAACTGTAACTTTTAAAATTAATAATTCCTTTTATAGGTGTAATAATGGACCAGACATAGTAAAGTACAGGATTTACTTATTTAATTAAACATTAGTGCTCATTTAAGTACATGTTGAGTTGTAGCTGCCCAGTGGGACACTTCCAAAATACTGGAGGAAGGACGGCTAAACTGCCAAACCATCTTTCTTTTCCAGAAGAAAATTACTTTATTCCTAAGGGCCGGGGGCAAGAAGAACATCTTCATGAGTAATTTTTTGACAAATGCAACCTCACACACATCTAAGACCTTTTAGTTTCATGCAACAATATCACGACGTTGGGACTTAAGCCCTTTAATCTTTATGACCCTTTTTCAGTCAATCATAAAATGAGCTTAAGAATTCTTAATTCTACATCTGTGAACCACTTTTTCCAGGCATCTATTATGGGCCATAAGCATAGGGATTCAATAATTTCACATTCCCGAGAATCTTCTTCTAAGTTCTTGAAGGGTAAAGACCATTTCTTCTCATCTTTCAGTCTCCTTATCATCAAGCAAGATAACTGGCAAATCACAGTGATGAATAATTGTTGAAGAAAACTTAGAGTAAAATATGAGAGTAGAAACTTGGTATGTGGCTTAACACACTATTAAAATGAGGAAGTCTTTAGAGTTTTCTTACCTAAATTAGTGGGTTTTTGCAGTCAGAGAATTTAAGAAAAGAAGAAAAAGTAATAGACAATACAAAATGCTGGAAAGCTCTATTTTCATTCATCTATGATAAAAAATAGAAAACAATTGGAGTCACCAAATAATGTACAATCAGACAAATTTCTTAATTCTTTGTGTGAAGTTTGCCTCAACAATGTTATCACTTTTCTCAGAAAACTTTAAAGTATTTTAAAATTTTAATTTTTAAAAATTTCCTCCAAATTAAACAAAACTTGAAGTATCAAAATAAAACTTCTCAAAGAATTTTATAAAGATCATGTGTTCATTAATGTAGGATAACCAAAAATGTTGTCTTAATGAAATGTAGGAGGCAGATTGTGGAAAAGGGAATTGTATACTCTGAAAGTGCTTGCATATTATATGAGTGGCCTGCAGAATAGAACTGTATAAGTCCATTTTATTTCTTGTTAAAAATTTTGTATGTAGCAAAATTTGCTTTTTGGGCGGGTGTACAGTTTTGGGAGTTTTGAGAAATGCCTAGGATCATACAATCACACCCTCCTCCCCAGTCAGGATATAGAACAATATAGAACAATGTTGTCCCTTCATAGTCAAAACCTTCTTGCTCCTAACTGATGGTAATTATTGATCTATTATTTATTAAAGATATGCCATTATGTGCACAAATATTATAATATGTATGTATTTGATAGAGTACAGTATTAATCAGTATTTTCTAAAGAAAATATGTAGCTATTTGGCAACTAATAAAGAATGAAGGAAAATATTTATAATTGTAACATTAATTTGGAATCTCATATACTTTATCCTTCTCTTTACATCATTATCACTTTTATAATAAAATTAACACTCTAAAATGACTTTAGTGATGCTTGCATATATGCAGAATGATATCCTTATAAAGAATTCATTTGAAAACTTATTGAATCAGATTTTTATGATCTTTAAGGTCTAAATTTCCAAAGAACTATAATTAAAAAAATAGTTTTTAGGTTTGTGTTCTCACTTATACATAGAATCATGACAACAAAAAACAACAGGATGTAAATTTTCACAAAAAGTTTCATATGACCCAAATCCAATATGAAAAGTGCATGATAATTATTGAACCATCATATTTCATCTTCGTAGTTTAAGCATCTTTGTGGTTTAACCATCCAAATCTGGAAGTTTATTTGTTAATAGGTTAAGATAGTTCATTACTGACCTTTCATTGTGTAAATATTCTAATAATTAATCTCCCCAGTGAATAAGTTTTCACATTTAATATGTTTATCTCTTTGGTTCTTAAAGTACAGTCTCTACTTATGGAATCATTGTACTAATCAATGGGCAAGTTTTGTTTCCAAATGATTATAAATAGAAATTGTGCTTATTAACAGTATCATGATTTGCATAAATATGAGAGAAGGAAAAGTAGTCTCTTGTTTGTAGTTCTTGATATTAAACATGTTGAATATTTTTCCTCCAGCTGGTTTTGCAGCTTCCATTGAATACAGGTCTTGGAATTGCCTCATAGCAGACAGTGATGCTAATGCTTAAATACAGATGTTCTGGGCCTGATGAACTATTAAGTGATCGAGATTTGTAAAAAGCATTAACATCCACGCTATTTTCAGTTGCACTCCAACTGTACAGACTAACTCTTTTTCAGTATTTGCCAAGTGAAAAACTGAAGTGTTAATGGTAGGGAAACATCATTTTGGAATATCTATTACCAAATTACTGTTTTCATCCAAGGAGAATACCTGCTTTGCTTGATGAGGAAGACTTCCTCTGCAAATCTACATAAGAAAACGCTTAAGTGCTTGCAGACAATATTAAAATTGCCTTTCAATATCTTCTAAAGGTCATCCCCAATACTGAAAGCTTTGTTCATATTTACCATGAGATTCTTAAGGATAATGGAGTTAAATTATAAACCTCATGAGAACAGGGGCTGAGTGTATCATGTTTATGACAGTTTTCAAGTACCTGGCATGGTGCCTGATACAGAAATACTGGATAAATATTTACAGAGTAGATAAAGAAATACACGAATGAATGAGTAAAGACTGTAGAACATCTGATTTAAATCTGAGGTTATTAAATCTGAGTTTTACTTCCACTATATGGTACAACTTGAAGAAAATTTGTTTCTTGAAATTAATGAAAAGCATGTTAGAGTAACAAGTAATAATACACAAAAGTGTTATGCCCGGTCTTCCAACAGTTTATGAAAGATAAAAAGTAAAATTAAAAAGGGAAACATTATATTTATTGAAATGGAAAAAGGAAACAATTCTGCTCCTCTTGTCAGGAGAAGAATTCTGTAAATGGCCACCTAGCTATAAGGATAGTGGATAAAAGAATGTTGCTGCTGTTGTGGTTGCTGTTGTTCCAGAAAAGAAAAAGATTCCTGGAGAGCTATTTTGTTTAAATATCAGCACAGATTCCACTGGAAATCAATGAAAGGAAAACATGAAGTATCTGGAGCTCACAGGATAACAGGGCTACACAAATCTTAAGTCTATTTTAGCAACTTATCTCACTAGAGAGCAATTTCTGTTACTCACAGTCATCTATAAAGCCCTAAATGGTTACATCAATCAACTCTTCTTGAAGACTATCCTGGCTAATGTGAGTTGGAGATTTCTCTTTGACAGATAACATTCAATTTACTGTTCTAATATGTAGAGATAATTGCAAAGAAGAGATAATTTGGTTCTAGATATAAATTTACCTAAACTTATAATTTTTAATACAAAATGGGTGCAAAGTGGTATTTTGATATGTATATATAACCTGTTCATAAAATACTTAAAATTTAATATTCATAATTTTGATATGTTCACCATGCAATCATTTTTAACTAATCCCCCTCATCTTGATATAGCTTTCTCAGTATGTTTCAGAAATGAAAATGTATTTAGGCTTAAAGAGTAGATTTCACAGTATACTGCCCCATGTTGTTTAGATACTAATTGTATCAGAGACATCAAAAACCTTACCTCATTGGGCCCCCCATCTCTGTTTACATTACATCTCTAGTATGTGGTAACATTACTTGTAGGTGTGTTTTTGAGGGTATTCTGAAAGAGATTAGCTTTTCATAGACTAAGAAAAGATTACCTTCACCAGTGTGATTGGACGACATCCACTGAAGATGAATACAGCAAAAAAAGTGGAAGAAGGATGAGTTTGCTCTTTTTAATTGAGCTAGGACATCCATCTCCTGTCTTTTGACATTGCTGGTCTTGGTTCTTGTATTTTCAGACCCATTCCTCACTTTCTCAGGCATTTGGACACAGATTGAATTCCACCACTCATTTTCTAGTTTTCAGACAGCACATTGTGAGACTTCTCAGGATCCATAATTGTGTGAGCCAAATGCTATAGTAAATCACCTCTTAACTATCTGTATCTCTATCCCCACTTCACTCTCTATCTCTCTATCTCTTTCTATCTAGATCTATAACAATATCTATATTTATCTATCTATTCTATACTATTGTTTGATTTCTATGAAGAGCCATGTTCTATAGAATTTTAAGAATCTGTTTGGAGATTTAGTGGAAGGGTCAAGGAGCTATGGAAGTATGGGCTATTCTAGATTGAGTACTCTAGGAACTCAGAGACAATTTGAAGATTTTTTTTTATATTAAATACAAGAGGAATAGAGCAGAACCCAGACTGTCATTGAAGAAGAAGCTATAAGGACAAGGGCATGTTTTGTATTGTTTTTGAACTTGCAAATATATTTACTTGTATCACTCTTAGGGATATTCTATAATGATCTTGTTTTTCTCTTCTTTTATAGTCAGAGATAGTTCTTGTCTACTGTTGATATTATTAAAAAATGATGTTAAACAAAAGAACATCATGGATAAGTTGGTAGAAAATAGCTACCAGATGTGAGGGCTTTTTTAAATTCTCTTTCTCAAACCAATATGATTGGATGGAGTGAATAAATAAAGTTTATGTATATTCTGGAGGAAGGTATCCTTTGATTTTAAAGAAGTAAATAAAAAAAATATTTGAAGAACAGCAAAAAAAAATCAAGAAGTATGTCACAGTTTCCATAACCTTAATGAATAACATGGGAAATTCATTGATATCCACATACAGAATAATTATTCTTGTAGTCATAAAGAATTTCTAAGGCACTTGTCCTTTTGCTTTTTTGCTTTTCTTACACTGGTTTATGTATAAAACTGTAATATTTTCCTCATAAACTGTGTGAAAGGTATGGTTTAGTGTCACACATAAAGGAAGAAGAATGCCAAGCCACATGATTTGCCAGGGAAAGATGTGTGAAGTTGCTTAATCAGTGCCAGAAATTTTATATGATCTGATAGACTGAGAGAAGGATATCATAATCAAAAATAACAGCCTCTATGTCTATAGAGCATTGAGACTATGTTAATGTCAAAAATTTGCTTGTAAGGGTCATATAATCTACCATTTTTGAAGCATGTTATAAATTCAGAGAACAAAATACATGTCATCTTCAATCAATCAAGACATCCTGAGATGATCTTTAAATTATGCACAATAGTAGTTAATGATGTAGTAAAAGTCTTAGACTCCACTGACAGAACTTTTTTTTAAGTGACCTGGAGATTGAATTTATGCATATGTCTTCCTGATATTCCTTTTATTAGGAACCCTCAAAATATTTTGTCAAACCTATCCATCAGTGGGCAAGCTGATGTGATAAGAGAGAGAAAGACAGTTGTAATCCAATCGTTCTGATAAAAATTTAACAAAAAAATTTTAAATAGCTGTTCATATGATTATACTTAATATATGGACAGACATTTGAGATACAAAACAATATGTACAGGAAAAAAGATTTCGATTGATGTGGTTTTTCTTTCCACATTCCTCCTCCCTACAGTAGGAGTTGATGCCCCTGCTGAAACAATAGAATCATACCTCACTAACTGTATAATTTCAGGCTCTCTAATTTTTATCCACTGCACCTGGTTCATTGTCTCCATTTACTCAACCAATTTCCACAAGCTAGAGTTACAGCCTTAACTGGCTGATGGCCAAAAACAAACAAAAGAAGGAATAAGTTAGTCTCCACATTCATGCTTTCACAATACAATGCCACATAGAAAAAGTTTTAAACACTACAGCTTTTTTTTAATATATAAAAACATGCCATTACTGTTTTCAAAATCCTAATTTTAAAGATTTTATTTAAATCTCATCTCCAAGAATACTTTTAAAAGAGTTAACTTTTGGATTCTCTGGTGAAATTTAATTTGCAAGTGATTTAATTGATTGCATAAATTCTGCATTTTGGGTCTTGTGAATATATATGCCCTGTTTTGCTGCAGTAAGCATTATTGCTGGAGTGTTTTTGGTACATGCTAGAAAGTTTTACACATATTTTAGACAAGAAAGATACATCTGTGGAAATTTATGTATGGAGTGTTAGGTATTATGATACATATGCAAACTTGTTTATAAAATATGCAAATCTCTTGTTGTTATTAATACTAACACCTGTCCAAACCATGTGTTACCCATAGAGAGAAAATGTATGTATTAGTTGTAATGTAGAGATTTGTTAACTTGAATTTTTTTCACTAGTTTACTTTTTATGCATTTTTGCAAGTTTTAGTTTTGGCTCCCAATATGAGAGAATAAAAACAAAATGTACTGTGGTTTTATGAATAGATTTCTAAGCAAATGTGGTTTGATAAATGTAGAAAAGTAATCAGGAACAAAACATATTTTTGTGTGCAAAATGCAATTTCAGTTCTTAATCTTCCTCATTCAACTAATTATTCCAGTCATTTTTGGTCTCCAAACTCATTATATCTTATAAAGCATGATTTCCTGAGGAAAAACTCTAGTTTGTACAATAATAACTCAAGCTATAAATAAAAAGAAATTGAGTTAAATGACAGATGTGATAAGAAAGAAGAGAGGTGAATACATTTCTACCTAGGGGACTGAGAAAAACTCATATTCCATAGACAATGTGGCCAACTCTTAAAATATAGGCAAGTATTTCACATGGGAAACTATGTCCTCTTACTATAGATTTTATGGAAACAGTCTTAGATAGGCTATAGTAATAATTTATGAGGCTATAGTCATAACAATGTCTTATTTCTAAGCCTCATTAGTAGTTATCAGGGTAAAGATTATTGTATAAAATTGGTCAAGAAAATCATTAGAGACACTAGTTCTGACAGGACACAACAGGCCTTGTTTTCAAGGAGTGGTTGAGTTGTGTGCAATGAGTTTTTATCGATCCAGGCCATGAGCTGTTCAGACTCTGGTCTGTTGTAAGAACCTGCTGTGGAGAGCAAGCAAAGCCTGGCAGGGGCTTCTTGTTCCATTAAGTAAGCCAGAAACTGGCCCTGAGGCGCATCATTAAAGCCAAAATGTGAAGGTTTTCTCTCTAGGGTATGTCTACCACTGACTCCCTTATTTATTTATTTATTTATTTATTTTAAGTTCCTTTCTTCCAGCTATGCTTGGTTCCACCACAACTATATTAATAAGTATAATTATATAATTATATAATTAAATAGTATATAACATACTATCCTCCAAGCTTACTTATTTTATAACTGGAAGTTTATAAATAATCTTGACCGCCTTGACCCATTCCCAGTCCCCATCTTTACCCCAGTTACCTCTGGCAACCACTAACCTGTTCTCTGTTTCAATGAATTCAGTTTTTTTAGATTCCACATAGAAGTGATATCACACAGTATTTGTTTTTCTCTGAGTTATTTCATTTAGCATCATGTCCTCAAGGTCTATCCAATGTTGTTATGAATGGCAGTTTCCTTCTTTTTTATGGCTGAATAACATTCCATTATTATGAATTACCTTTTAAAACATTTTATTCATATCTCAATGAACAGCTAGTTATTTTTTTTTCCTTCCATATCTTGGCTATTGTGAATAATCTGCAATTAACATGGGAATGCAAATACATTTTTGTAATAGTTGTTTTATCTTCTCAGTATAAACATCCAGAAGTTGAATGGCTGGATCATTTAGTAGTTCTATAATTAATTTTTTGAGGTATCTTCATACTGTTTCCATAGCAGCTGAACCAATTTATGTTTTCACCAACAGTGCACAAGTGTTCCTTTTTCTCCATATCTTCCCAAAACTTGTTATCTCTTGTAGTTTGATGATAGCCATTCTAGTAGGTGTGACCTTGATATCTCTGTGTGGTTTTGATTTGCCTTAAAATGTTGAGTATTTCAATTTTTATTTATATACTTTGTTTTTTAGGGCAGTTACAGATTCACAGAAAAGCAGAAGATACAGAGATTTCTCATATGCCCCCAGTATTAACATCCCCCATCAAAATGATACATTTGTTATAATTGACAAACCTACACTGATATAAAATCATCCTAATTCCATAGCTTCTTTTAGAGTTTACTCTTGGTCTTTTGCATTCTATGGGTTTGGATAAATGTATAATGACACATATTTACCATTGTAGTATCATAACAAAGTAGTTTCACTATTGGAAATTATTGTGTTCTGCCTATTCATCTTTTTCTACTAACTCCTGGAGTCTACTGATCTTTTTAGTGTTTGCATAGTTTTGCCTTCCCCAGAATGTCATATAGTTGAAGTAACACAATTCAAGTTGTTTTTGTTTGTTTGTTTGTTTGTTTTTGCTTAGTCCTATGTCAGATTTCTCCACATCATTTCATGGTCTGATAACTCATTTCTTTTTAGTGCTGAATAACATCCCATTGTCCATGTGTACCATGGTTCCTTTACCTGTTTAGCTATTATCACATATCCTGACTGCTTCCAAGATTGGGGAATTATGAATTAGGCTGCTATAAACATTTATATTCAGGTTTTAGTAAGGACATAAATTGTCAGTTCCTTTGTGTAAAATACCAAGAAATGCAGTTGCTGGTTTTATGATAACAGTATGTCTTCCAAAGTGTCTGTGTCATTTTGTATTTCCTCCAGCAAAGAATGAGAGCCCTTGGGGTGCCTGGGTGGCTCAGTGGGTTAAAGCCTCAGCTCAGTTCATGATCCCAGGGTCTTGGGATTGAGCCCCACATTGGGCTCTCTGCTCAGCAGGGAGACTGCTTCCCTTCCTCTCTCTCTGCCTGCTTCTCTGCCTACTTGTGATCTCTTTCAAATAAATAAATAAAATCTTAAAAAAAAAAAAAAAAAAGAATGAGAGCCCTTATTAAGCCCCACATTCTTGAGAGCACTTGATATTGTCAGTATTCTAGATTTTTGCCTTCTTAATACTTGTGTAGTGGTATCTTCTCCTTATTATTATTAATTATTATCATTATTATAAAACTGTAATTTTATTTACATTTTTATAAATGTTTTCCCAAATCTCAGTTACACTAAAGAGCATTGTGGAAAGGAAAGAACATTTCATTTTTCTGGTATGAATTTAATAAGAAACATTAAAAATTCCTTAGTTATTTAGTTACATACTTAAGTAATAACTGTAGAAATGTTTTTAGCTGTATGACTTCAGCTATATATATATATATACATATATATAAAAAATCATTGTTGTGTTAATCTGCATTTTCTTTGTGATATATGATGTGGAGCATCTTTTCATATACTTGTCATTTCTATATGTTCTTATTTTTAATTTATTTACTTTTTAAGTTAGCTGGGAGCCTGATGTGGGGTTTGATCTCAGGACCCTAGGATCATGACCCGAGCCAAAGGTCGACGTTTACCCAACTGAGCCACATGGGTGCCCCTTTTCATTTTATTTTTAAGATTAATTTATTTATTTGAGAGAGAGAGAGAGTGTATGCGAGCAGGGGGGGGGGTAGATGCAGAGGTAAAGGGGAAGCAAGCTCTCCACTGAGTGCAGAGCTCTATCTGGGGCTCAATCTCAGGATCTTGAGACGGTGACATGAGCCAAAACCAAGAGTTAGATGCTTAACTGACTGAGCTACCCAGATACTCCTATCATCTCTAGATCTTTTTTTTTTTTAGGGAGGTATCTGGTAAAGGGTCTGGTCTATTTTTTTAAATTGCATTATTTGTTTTGTTATTGTTGAATTTTAAGTCTGCATATATTTTGAATAATAATCCTTTATGCAAAATGTGTTTTGTATTTTTTTTTCTTTTTTCAAAAAAAAATTAGTGTGTGGTTTGTCTTTTCATTCTCTATTGGGTATTTCACAATCAAAAGCTTTTTTTGTTTGTTTGTTTTTTGTTTTTTATTGTTTTTGTTTTAATGAAGTCCAGCTTATCAGTTGATCTGTCTAGTTTTTGTTTGTTCTCTTGTTTATTTGTTTGCTGGCATGTGGATGTCCAGTTGCCCCAACACCATTTGTTGAAGACTATTTTACTTCCTTGTATAGCTTTTTCTTCTTTGTCAAAGATCAGTTGACTCTATTTGTGTGGACCTCTTTTTGGGCTCTCTATTTTGTTCCATCAATCTATTGTATTTTTTTCATCAGTATCTTACTCTCTTGATTACAGTAGTTTTATAATGTGTCTTGAAGTCAGGGAGAATTAGTCCTCAGGCTCTATTACTTTTAACCACATTTTAAATCTCATTGGGAGATAGTGCGGCAATAGATTAATCAGGAGGGTATATGGGTTAAATGAATGCTCTGGTCTTAGACAATTTAGGATTGAAGCTCAGCTCTACTCCTTATTAATACAGCCATCCTTGACATAAGCGAACCACATAATTTGTTTAAATTTTAGCTTCTTCATCCTTATAATGGGAATACTTGAAGACTGTATATCAATGTCTTGTGAAATTAAATATACTTGTTGATATGCAATGCTTTGGCAAGTCTGTCTCTCCAAAGTCAAAGTGAGGTCTATCATTACTCTCAATGGCATCAGTTGTATTACCATCATGGGTACTGATGAAGCACTGGCTTTACTGTTACCCACTCTGGACTTCAATTCCAATTCTTGGCTTTACTATATACATAGCTACATAGTGTATTGTGAATATGGAATCTAAATACATCCAACAAAGCATATGGCCAAGTAGACTCTCAAACATGTTAGGGAATTAGATAATTGGAGATCAATCCCTCTGATATTCAATTTCTTTTTCTGTAAAAGCAAACAAACAAACATACATGATAATAATACCTACCTTTCAGTGCTCTTGTCAGAATGAAATCAGATTATATATTTAGCTGCCCAGGATATTAAAAAGACTGAACAAATTACATCATCATTGTTATATTATTATTGAGAAATGTTTTAACTATAGAACTTGAAATAAGTTTATTTTGTTTGTCAAATTCCAAACTATGTATCTGAGAAAAATGGGATTTTTAATTTCATTTGTTTTTTTGTTTGTTTTTGTTTAATGTACAGATGTGTTTGGCCAAATGAAAACTAGCTTAGAAGTCCAAAAAAAAAAAAAAAAAAAAAAAAA
>NW_019154105.1:44910717-44996471 GCF_002288905.1 Enhydra lutris kenyoni | reverse complement strand
AAAAAAAAAAAAAAAAAAAAAAAAGAAAGAGAGAGAGAGAAAGAGAGAAAACCCAGAACTGCTCTATTTGAAGTAGTAGGGAGTGAGGGTTCCTCATACTGGAGCAATTCATTACCCCTCTCATCAAAATGCCCTCAGAATTGTCTCTGTAGAAAACAATTTGAAAACCAATGATCTAATCTAACCCTCAAATTCACACAGAAAAAGGGAAAAATGAATTTCCTTAATCAAAGCTACAGAGAAAGCTAAAGACAGAACAGAAATAAAACCCAAGATTCTAGATCTCTGGTTTGTGCTTTCCTAAGTATAAGGCATGAGTATGGGGTGCCTGCGTGGCTCAGTGGGTTAAGCCTCTGCCTTTGGCTCAGGTCATGATCTCAGGGTCCTGGGATTGAGCTCCATAAGCGCCTCTCTGCTCAGCAGGGAGCCTGTTCCCCCTCTCTCTCTCTGCCTGCCTCTCTGCCTACTTGTGATCTCTGTCTGTCAAATAAATAAATAAAATCTTAAAAAAAGAAGGCATGAGCATGATTTTGAGGTTGACAATGATGTTGTGATATATGATTTGTATCACAAGTGACCAGGGACAGTGGCATTTATTTTGCTATTCCAAGTGCATTGGGCACTTAATACATTGTTTGCTGCTCCATTCACTTCTTTCATGGTTGGAATTCATTGACTGAGAGTCATTTGGTTTTATTTTATGAAATAAAATTTAATTCATATGTTGAATTATTATTAGAATACTCTTCATGAAAAGTCAGTGAAAATTAAACTTTCATAGATCAGGATCCTAAATGGCCAAGACACAGGGCCAAAATTATGAAAGACATTTTTCTAATTCTCCTAGCCCACATGAATATGATTTAAAACATATTCTTTTTTTAAAAATACAGTAAACAATATTTTCAAAGGCTTTCCAGTAATAACATGATGACAAGAAAAAACATTTTTTTGGTGTTTTAATATAGTGACAAAGCATTTATTAACCATTCAAGGCAAATGACAATACCTTCTGGTTAGCATGATATATTCTTACTATCAAATTTCAAAAAAAAATTTTTAATGTAAAGGGTACAGCATACAGAATATAATCAACAGTATTGTAATAGCGTTGTAAGGTGATGGATAATAGCTACACTTGGATTGAGCAGAGCATAACATGAAGAGTTCCCCAACTATGTCATATACCTGAAACTAATGGAACATTTTATGCTAACTATACATTAAAAAACTTCAAAAGTTAAAGATTTAATAGTTGTCATATTGATAGCTTAACAGTGGTAAAAAATAATTTTCATTATTTACCTTTTTTTTTTTGTCCACAAAAATGGAATGTAATGGTGAACTTCTAAATGTACTCGTTAATAAAAATGGAAGTAAATGTGCTAATGTGAGAAGTGTTAAATATAGATTCCCTTGAAATATCAAAATGACTTGATGAGTTACTGCCTAAATAGTAAGGGAAACAATTCCCTCCATAAAGTTTTAATGAAGGTATATTCTGGATATTTATAAGTATCTATAAGTATTTATTTAGAATTCCATAGAATCATAATGTAATACTTTAGGAATGACAAATACAGAGAGGCGAGGAATTAAAGGCAAAAAGGCCAAATTTTTGGTGTATAAATTATGTTTTGTTACTTTCTACTGAAGAATTGATGGGTCTTGTAGATAGTGCCTAAAATAAATCATAAAGTTATTTGCTCCTTTAATTTTCCTGGACAAAGTTCTCCCAGAGTGATAAAGTCATGATGATGAAGAAAATGAATAATAAAAATCACATTAATGAAAACAGGAAGCTATGTAGATTTAGATGTTTTGATTTCCAGTGGATTTCCCTGTGGGAGAGATAAAAGTGAAAAATAAAAGAAAAATTTCATACTCTTCCAAACTTTAAATAAATGAGGGTTTTAGTTTCTTACACAAAATCACTCTATATGTATCTTCAAAAACTTTTCCAGGTCTTGCAATTTCAACTGAACTGTTTAAAATTTGTGCTCTGGAGCCTCATGACTACTTCTTCAATGGCATTCTCAATGCTTCAAAGAGTTAATGACATTTTCACAGATAATTTACACCTTGTTCCTTGAAGTACCCCAGGGTGACTTTGCCTCCAGCTGAAGGTGCTTGATAAAAAGTCCACAGAGAAACTCGTCCTTAATCTCAGTAGCTGCTCCATTGCCTGCACACATTCTGTTTCTAATATTTTCTCTCTTCAATTCATTTTTTCATTCATTCAACAAGTAACTACCAGGTTCTTAGTATGGACGAGACAGTATAGCAGTCCAAGAAAAGAAGGAAGAAAACACTGTTTTGAAAGTTTACTCCATGTGATTAGGAAAGAAAGAAAGAAAGAAAATGAACAGTTAACATTTTAATCACCATAAGTGATATGAAGGAAAACACAGGCTAGAGCCCAAGAGTATGTGATAAAGGAAGCAAATCTAAGGTGGACATGGTGATTTAGGAATGAGTTTTTGAGTAGGTGAAGTTTAAGCGTTGAATTTCATGATGAGTATAATTTAGCCAAGTAAAATGACAGCAGAAGGGAGAAGGCAGAAAGAATATTAGGTAGAGAACAAACATTTATCTATTCATTAATTTAGCATCAATTTAACTGTGTATTGTATGTCAGGCACTTTTCTAGGCATTGTCAACATAGTAGTAAAGGAAAGAAAAGAAAAAAGAAAAACATGCCTGCTGTCACACATTAGGAGAGAGGATTAAAGAAGGTATGACGTTCCAATAGGAAAGAACATACTGTGGTCATGGAACTTGAAAAGACATGTGTAACTTGAGTTAAGAAACAACACAGAAGGAAAAGTTACAGATGAGGCTGCAGAGGTACACAAGGTTGGATTATTCAGGACCCTTTTCTAAGCTGTGTCAAATAATTCACACTTTTCTTAAAGACAATGGGAAACCACAGAAGAATTTCAGGCACATATATAGTTGTATGCTCTTTAAAAAAAATTAAAAAGGAGCCCTAGGTGGAGGTAACAATTCTGAAACTGTTTTACATGTATACTGGGAGCGAAGAATTAAATAAATGAGAGTCAATGGTAAGAGTCAAATTTGTTATTATTAGCAAAGGAAATCCAGATAAATAAGAAATGAAGAGAGAATGTATGCTGGATTAGAGCCTAAGATATCAGTATGAACTCATGAATAGTTTTATACACACACACACACACACACACACACACACAGGTGATAAATAATTACAGATATCTGTATACACATGGGTTAATATACACATATTCTCTAGTTCTGTCTGTTAGGAAGGCCTAGAAACAAGGGTACCTCACTAGCAAGCAGCACACTCAGAACCCAGATCTTGGTTTCTGAATGATATTCACTAATAATAATAAGAAAAATCACCAGTCTTTGGACTATTGGCTGATTTTAGGATTGAAGAAGGGAAAATGTCAGATAAGCCTACAGCATCTTATAGTACAATTAAGAATATTTTTTTTAATTTTTTATTTTTATTTTTTTTAATTTTATTTTTTATAAACATATAATATATTTTTATCCCCAGGGGTACAGGTCTGTGAATCGCCAGGTTTACACACTTCACAGCACTCACCATAACACATACCCTCCCCAATGTCCATAACCCCACCCCCCTCCCCCAGCAACCCTCAGTTTGTTTTGTGAGATTAAGAGTCACTTATGGTTTGTCTCCCTCCCAATCCCATCTTGTTTCATTTACTCTTCTCCTACCCCCCTTAACCCCCCATGTTGCATCTCCTCTCCCTCATATCAGGGAGATCATATGATAGTTGTCTTTCTCCGATTGACTTATTTCGCTAAGCATGATACCCTCTAGTTCCATCCACGTCGTCGCAAATGGCAAGATTTCATTTCTTTTGATGGCTGCATAGTATTCCATTGTGTGTATATACCACATCTTCTTTATCCATTCGTCTGTTGATGGACATCTAGGTTCTTTCCATAGTTTGGATATTGTAGACATTGCTGCTATAAACATTCGGGTGCACGTGCCCCTTTGGATCACTACGTTTGTATCTTTAGGGTAAATACCCAGTAGTGCAATTGCTGGGTCATAGGGTAGTTCTATTTTCAACATTTTGAGGAACCTCCATGCTGTTTTCCAGAGTGGTTGCACCAGCTTGCATTCCCACCAACAGTGTAGGAGGGTTCCCCTTTCTCCGCATCCTCGCCAGCATCTGTCATTTCCTGACTTGTTAATTTTAGCCATTCTGACTGGTGTGAGGTGGTATCTCATTGTGGTTTTGATTTGTATTTCCCTGATGCCGAGTGATGTGGAGCACTTTTTCATGTGTCTGTTCGCCATCTGGATGTCTTCTTTGCAGAAATGTCTGTTCATGTCTTCTGCCCATTTCTTGATTGGATTATTTGTTCTTTGGGTGTTGAGTTTGATCAGTTCTTTATAGATTTTAGACACCAGCCCTTTATCTGATATGTCATTTGCAAATATCTTCTCCCATTCTGTCAGTTGTCTTTTGGTTTTGTTAACTGTTTCCTTTGCTGTGCAAAAGCTTTTGATCTTGACAAAATCCCAATAGTTCATTTTTGCCCTTGCTTCCCTTGTCTTTGGCGATGTTCCTAGGAAGATGTTGCTGTGGCTGAGGTCGAAGAGGTTGCTGCCTGTGTTCTCCTCAAGGATTTTGATGGATTCCTTTCTCACATTGGGGTCCTTCATCCATTTTGAGTCTATTTTCGTGTGTGGTGTAAGGAGATGACCCAATTTCATTTTTCTGCATGTGGCTGTCCAATTTCCCCAACACCATTTATTGAAGATGCTGTCTTTTTTCCATTGGACGTTCTTTCCTGCTTTGTTGAAGATTAGTTGACCATAGAGTTGAGGGTCTATTTCTGGGCTCTCTATTCTGTTCCATTGATCTATGTGTCTGTTTTTGTGCCAGTACCATGCTGTCTTGATGATGACAGCTTTGTAATAGAGCTTGAAGTCTGGAATTGTGGAAAACCCAAAAGACTCCACTCCAAAACTGCTAGAACTTGTACAGGAATTCAGTAAAGTGTCAGGATATAAAATCAATGCACAGAAATCAGTTGCATTTCTCTACACCAACAACAGGACAGAAGAAAGAGAAATTAAGGAGTCAATCCCATTTACAATTGCACCCAAAACTATAAGATACCTAGGAATAAACCTAACCAAAGAGGCTAAGAATCTATACACAGAAAACTATAAAGTACTCATGAAAGAAATGGAGGAAGACACAAAGAAACGGAAAAATGTTCCATGCTTCTGGATTGGAAGAATAAATATTGTGAAAATGTCTATGCTACCTAAAGCAATCTACACATTTAATGCAATTCCTATCAAAGTACCATCCATTTTTTTCAAAGAAATGGAACAAATAATCCTAAAATTTATATGGAACCAGAAAAGACCTCGAATAGCCAAAGGAATATTGAAAAAGAAAGCCAATTAAGAATATTCTAAGAAGAAATTTGAGGGCATGTCAAAGGGACATAGGCACCAAATTGAAAGAGTTACCAATAACCAAAATTTGGACAATTCGAACAACAAAATAAATGTCATGTGGATAATAATCTCACATAAAAATATGTATTTTTTTACATATGTACATATGTATGTACATACATACAATATGGTAGTACATACATACAATATGGTAGCCCATATTGATATAAACAATTGAATAAAAGAATAAATATAGAAAAGATAAGATTTCTTACAGAAGAATTCCAAAAATCTAGATACCTAGTTATTCCCTTTAATTGGGGATTATCTCCCCAGTGCAATCCTATAACCCCTGAAGGTACACTAGATTTAATGACTCAACTTCAAAAAAATAAAATAGAAAAAAAAAAAAGAAAATTTGTAGGCTTACAGTGGAGAACCCTGACAAATACTTCCATAAACAAGGAATGAAGATAAACATCATCAGTGATGTAATGTGTATATTATCCACCTGTTGATATAATGTGATGACAAGGACAATTCAGTTCTGTGGTAATCTTTTCAAAATCCCATCACATGAGTCTAATGAGAAAAAATATACATATTAAACAAACCCAGTTTGGGAGGTATTCTAGAGGATCCCTAGATAATACTTTTCAAGACTGCCAAGGTCCTGAAAAATAAGGCAAGACTGAGGGGTCCGGGGAGACATATAGACTAAATGAAATGTAGCACCCTGGTGCTACAGACTAAGTATTTGAGTATCCCCAAAATGCATATGTTGAAATCTAATCTTCAGTGTGATGGTATTTGGAGATGTTACTTTTGAGAGCTGATTAGGCCATGAAGGTAGAGGCTCCATGAATTGTATCAGTGCCCTTATTAATTAGACTCCAGACTCTAGGGGTGCCTAGGTGGTTCAGTTGGTTGAGTGTTTGACTCTCGATTTCAGCTCAGATTATGATCTCAGGGTTGTGAGATCCAGTTCTCCGTTGGGCTCTGCATTGGGTATGGAGCTTGCTTGAGATCCTCTCTCCATCTCCCTCTGCCCCTACCCACCTCAGCCTTTTTATTTCTCCAAAAAAAAAAAAAAAGAAAAGAAAAGAAAAGAAAAGAAATACTACAGAGGACTCCCTCACTGCCTTTCCTGATGTGAGGACACAATAAGAAGGCAGACATCTATGAACAAGGAAACTGACCCTTACCAGACACAGAATCCGCTGATGCTTTGATTTTGGACTTCCCTACTTCCAGAATGTTAAGAAACTAATGCTATTTAAACAACACAGTCTGTGGTATTTTTGTTACAGCATCTCAAACAGACTAAAACATCTTGATTATATCAAGGAACAGAAAAAAGATCATCCATGGAAAAATGGTGAAAACCAAATAAAGTCTGGAGCTGAGTTAATAGTAATATACCAGATTTCATAATATTATGAATGCCAGACTTTCAGTTCTAACAAAACTACTAGAAAGATAAAAGATAGTAACAACAGGAGAAATTGGCTAAGGGCTTTACAGAAATTCTTTGTATTTTCTTTGCAACTTTCCTGTAAATCTAAATTCATTCCAAAATCAAAAGTTTAAAATAAACAGAAGGCACCCTCACACCTGCCAAGGTCCAGACACTACACCTCAGCCATGGTCATGTCTTCATTTTGAGGCTCAGAATAGAGGTATTCAAATACTGCCAGTTAATTATATTTCAGCATATATAGGCTCTGAAAATATTACTTAGATATTTCTTTCTTTTTTTATGCTGGAGGGCCAGAAAATACATCAAAAAATATTTTGGTTTTTTTCCCCCATTGGTTTAGAATAACTGCCACAAAAAATAATTTAAAAAAATAAATGAAATCAAGCATGTTACCAAAAAGCTATTAAAGGACAGAAAGAACATATATTTGACAAGTTGACATTAACCATCTTTTATTTTTTGTAAATCTCCATAGATGTCAGCAGTAAACATTATTAGAGAGTATAAAGAATTATTTTTTAACATGAAAAACATTCAGCATTTTACATTCCTTGGTGACTTTTAAGATGCTGTTATTTTTGGAATGTTTTTAACAACAGCAGGACCATAACTACACAGCACGATTATGTGCAACTGTCCTCTGACTTGTTCCTAATGGATTTCTTTATTTTTTCCACTGAGACCTATGTGACACTGTGCTCATGGCTCAATAATGAGCCAAGAGCCTGTTCAATTCCACAGAATAGCTGTTTCCAGAAGTGACTCCTGATTGGTCAGAGCAGTAGACAGAGACTATAATGTCAAGGTTTTTTGCGTCCTTTCATTAGGCTCTCCCTGAGCATGAATATCCTCAAGTACATTCTACTTCGGAGCTCTGCAATGCTGGACTCTCATTATGACAAAAACTTACCTCAGGGACCTGTACTATTTCTAAGCTTCCTATACATTGCAGAACACTACCTTCTCTGAGAATTAAGAATTGTGATCTTGTATTTATTTCAGTCTATTCATTTAATTAATGAGTATTCTTAATTATTCTGATTTGAAGTTATGTTGTTAAAGTTCATATCCTCCATAACTATGCTTAACAGTACAGTTGTTTTTCTGCTGACTTCATGCCTGGACAGATCATTTTGTAAGCCCTGAACAGATGTCTATGACCCTTGCTCTTCTCTTTCTACCATGTTCTGATTAAACTCTGTGTCGAACTTTCCTTCCCATTCTCCCCAGGAAAAACCTATCTTTCCAGGAATTCTGGTGGCCAGGCAGAGTGCCTGCTGTTCATTAAAATTAGAATTTTTATTTCTTTTGACTTTTTCGTAAAATAAAACACTGCATAAAAACAGGAACGGATTAATAAAAAATCTAATCTTCAGGGGAAAAAACATAAATATCTACATTTTTTCCTAATGTTATTATTCTTTATTTAGTTTGGGTTTGTCCTGTTTGTTATAGAGGTAAATTCCAAGGGTCCTTTACTAGACCTTCCCAAGACTGCTTTAGCACATTTCAAAGTTTTATTTTCAGATCCCATATTTTATTTCTATGCATTTTTCAGCTGTATCATTATCATTTCAGTTTTTCTTTGGTTAGTTTGTCTCTTAAACAAAAGCCTTGCAAATCTATTACACCCAACTCATTGCCTAACATAGTTCAGTGAATATAGGAAAAGAAAATTTAATTACTTGAAACTCAGCTAGCTAATTATGTATATATTGTTCCCTTTGACTTTTAGGTACATGGTTACCTCAATATCACAAATTTGCTAAGAAATTTGCTTGAGATCTACATCTGTATCTGACTATTCATTTTAAGATATATACAAATGTAATATTTAATTAGAAAACTAGAGGGACACCTAGGTGGCTCCAACAGTTAAGTGTCTGCTGTTGACTCAGGTCATGATCCTGGAGTCCTAGGATGAGCCCTGAATCTGGCTCCCTGTTCGGTGGGGAGTCTGCTTCTCCCTCTCCCTCTGCCCCCCAATTTGTGCTCTCCCTTTCGTTCTCAGATAAATAAATAAAATCTTTAAAAAAAAAAAAGAAAACTAGAAAATTTTTCAGTTGCCCATAAAGTTACCACCCAGAGATCTACTGGAAAACACTTAAATACAAATGTAATATATTAATATACTATTAATATAATGTTATTATAGTAAATAAATAAGTTATACATATATATATTTTGCTTTCTGTCTATATTTCCATTTAATGTAATAGTATAAGAAATGAAAATAATTGCCATGGAATCATTCCATTAAAACATAATTCAAACATTATTCCAAAATTCATTTATAAAGCCATTACTGTTTGGAATTTACATGCTTTACATATATATTTGCACCCAACTCCAATTATTTCCTTAGGAAACAATGTTTTAAAGTGTAATTTTGGGGCAATGGTATGTGAACATGTAAAAGTTGTACTATTTCACTTTCTCATCAAAACTATAAGGTGGTATCTGTCATTTTTTTGATGTTTGCTAATTTTCTCAGTAATAAGGTAGAATATTTTTGTGATATTTTATAATTCATTATTTTATATGCTACCCTCACATTTTAAGTTTGAAATTAGCAACTATTTCAAGTACTTAATCTTTTCATAATATCAACCTCTCATTCACCATGTTTTCAAGAATCATGCTACCAGTTATTTATCATTTGTTTGCTTGCACATTAATCTTATTTACAATGTTATATAAGGCTCAAAAGTTTAAATGTTTCATAGTCCAGTTGATAAAAATTTCCCTTTGTGGCATTCCTATTTTATCCTTATAAAGGCTTTTTCATAAGATATATTTTTTACATGATTTTTGCTGAAAAAAAAAACCAACTTAATAACATTTGAAATCTATTTTATTGTATTGCAGGAAGTACATATGTAAAATGTATTTCTTTTCAAACAGTCAATCAGTTTTCCTAAAGCCACTATTGAATTACCTTTTTCAACTGGTGTTTATCATATTCCAAATATATAATTTGGAGAAGCATTTGATATATGAATACTGTGATTTCTTGTTCAAATAACATCATTTTAACTACTATAGTAGCTAATAGAGAAAAAAAAGTTGAACATTAAACTATGTTTTCAGTATTTTTTAGGTTAGTTTTGTTTACTTTTACTTCCACATATATTTTATGATCACTTTGTCAATTTTTTTTTTTTTTTTATTTAGTTACTTGACAGAGAGAGAGAGAGAGCACAAGCTGGTGGAGTAGCAGGCAGAGGAGAAGGAGAAGCAGGCTCCCAGCTGAGAAAGGAGCACGGTGTGGGGTTCGATCCTAGGACCCTGGAGTCATGACCTGAGTCGAAGGCAGTCACTCAACCAACTGAGCCACCCAGGTACCCCTTGTCAATGTTTTATATTTGTAAATTAATGTGTGAAACAGAATTCTCAACATTTAATCTCAGTTCTTAGGTAATAGGTCATGTTTCATAAGCTCTATCTTAGTTCCTAGTATTGTCTTTCTAAGTAGCAGGGATTTTTTAAAAAGTTACTATCTCTTTATCAGGCGTTAATTTATGAACTGTGTAGACATAATTGTTTTATTTTCCAGAGTTAAACTTTGCTAATGTATAAGTCACAGATTTTAGTACAAATTTCTTCATGATTTCTCAAATTTTATTCCTTACAGAAATCAGTATTGTTTTTTGTTTGTTTCTGGTGTAATCAAGACATGGACTGAAATCTTTGTTCTTTCAGAGTACAAGTACTTAATACTACACTAAATGTTGCATGACAAGGTTATTAGCATAAATGTCCTATATAAATCTTGGAAACAGTGGATTCTGTGAAGTCAGTAGATTTTGTAAAGCACAACAAAAATAAAAGCACGTTATTTTTCCAACATACTAGCAATAGGAGAATGACCATATAAAGAGAATCCAAATATTTGTTTCCATGGTTATATTTTCCAGAATTAATTAGTTAATTAATTAATTGCTTATACCATTAAGTCACTGTAAAAAGGAACAGAAATCTGTAAATAAAAAATGTTTGGAGAACAAACAAAAAAAAAATCACTAACCAGAATCTACTAACCATTTCAAGGGTGTTATCAATATTAGTTTAATGCTATTCTACGGGAGAATATTGTTACAAATAGAATTATTTTGTAAGAATAGAAGCTTATAAATAATAAACTTTTGTTTTTAGAATGAAATTATACAGGAATATAGGAAGCTCAATCTGTAGAATTTCTCAATCTTTCTCTATCTGCCTCAATCTCTCAGAGTCTCTCTCTCTTTCATTTGGGAGCATTAAGTAGGACTTATAATTTCAACATAAGACAACTTTCATGTCTAAAACAGTATACTACTAAAGTTACATTTCATTGCTGCCCTAGTGATAAGGCTCTAAGGTAGTCTGTAACCCAAAGAAGTCTGTGTTAAATTCTATTTAATATTAAGTTAAACAGAAATCACTAAGAAGTGTTCACTTTCAGGAATCTGAAATAGAATACAATTTTATTTCATTATAAATTTTAATAAATCAATCCATTTTCTATGATATCTATGTCTATGCAGGAATGTGAAATTATTCTATCATTTTACATAGTTCAAATCCCTTTGCTAACTGAAATTATTGGAAAACTTGATTTTATTTTTACCATTGTTGAATCTCTACTATGCCCATGATACCAGACACTGAATCTTACGTTATCCTACTTTGGAGTATATCTAATCTAAAATGTATTATTTTTTTGGTATTTTGAGAATTGACAAAATGATGTCAGACAAACTTTCCTGTTAACAGTATGTAAGCAAGATAAATGCATAGATAAGCAGAATCACATCAACAGATCTTATAATAAAAAATCTTAATAATCAAATATTGCTCATATCAGACAAACTAATTTTCTCTCAGAAAATTTACAGTTTGTTGCCTACATATTTTCCTCTCCATTGATTTTGTATAGACTCTTTTTCAAAGGTAGGTATTTTCAATATGATTTTATTACTCAAATTCATTAACCTGACAGAAACATTTCAAATTAAAGAATTTTTTCAATCAATATGTTCCAGTCCACTGAAAACTGCTTTGCCCATTTTAACTTGATATTTTATATGCTTAGAATGAAAACAACTGTGTATAAGAAAACCTATGCAAATCCAGTTGCAAGAAAACATGCATCTGGCTCTCTGATTGAAGTATTAAAAACGATAAGAAAAAGACAATATAAGTCATAGTCTGGCATTTAGCAAATAAACAAGAAATCCCTCTTGTGTATTATGATTTGATATTTGCATTGACTTTTTTTTTTACAGCTTATACATCTTTATATAAAATTCTTAATACTTTATGTATATTTTTGATAACATTATTATGAATATATCCTATGGAATCAAACCTAGTATACATTCTGGGATATATATATAAGGTATATATTTTTGCTTACTATGTCATTTTGTTTAATTGTAATTGAGCATACTTTCATACATTAATTATTTAGAATTTTGGGTTATAAAGGACTTTTACTATGTTTTGTTATATTAATTTATTTTCCTAGCTAGCTCTATTAGGCCCTTTGCAATCTCATGACTGGTTCCTTATGCTGATTGAAAGATTGCTGTGTCAATTTTTCACTCTCCTTAGCTCACTGAGAAACTGCAAGCTTCTTTTCCAGGGAATTTTGCCTTGAACTCTGGATGACTTACTTAGACCGTGTTAATAAAGGACTACTACTTAATCTGGATTCTCTGTAGCTCCCTTGCACTGAGCAACCTACAACATAAAAAACAAAAATGGTTTTGCCATATACCATGAATATTGTTTTGTTTCCTCTGGGATAACTTCCCCTCTTGGACTTACTTCTCAACTCTTCTTAGTAGATATCATATTTGATCCTGCTTTCTACCCTCATCTCACTAACAACTAGCCAAAGTTTGCCTGAAATAAATACTGCCTCACACATCAGTACATACATACATACAAAAAAAATCAATGTTTTATATTTTATGTCATGTCAGTGTGTCATGATCACATGTGTTCACTTGGTAGCTAATATAAATCCTATCCAACTGGTAGTTGTTATTTTAACCACCTGTGATTTTAAAATAACTAATTGAAAACTGGTTAATGTCTTTCACTCTGCTTCTTAAACAATATGATTTACTCTGATTTTATAACTTTTGTTAAACAGTCATTGCAATATTCTAAACTTGGTTTGAAATTGTTCAATAGAGACAAGAAAGTCATTTTGTATAGATATCAGAAATTAAAGTCAGTTAGAGAAGCAGGGAAGTATACAAAAGAGATAATGATTTTCTATGGAAGAAATTATCAACATGATGTGACCATGTGGAATTTGGGCTCAATGTTGACATATAGTCTAGTTGGTCAAGATAAATCAGATATCTGCATTTCATACATACAGGGTCTTTTAAAAAATGTTTAGAAGTTGGTAAGACAAACAAATTTTATTTATGTCCAAAATCTATCTTTACCTTATGGTGGCCAACATCTGGCTTAAAATAATCAAATCAACATTGACAATAGATGATTTTTGTTGAAATAATTAATAACCCTTTTCCCATGGAGGTTTTCTAAGTTATAATCCACTTGCATAGAGTTACTTGTCACACTTATGAATTTATTCAGTATGTATTTATTATTTTAACATGTATGTTTATAAAGACCCAAATGTTTAAGCATCAAAAAACTAGTCTTAAGGAATCTGAACCACGAAGCATTCTCCACCATATCCTCAGCTGCTCACTGAACAGTAGTAAATATTTTATAAACTAGATACTATTGGATCCACATTTCTGGGCACAGATCTTAATTCAGTCATGATAATGAGCAATAATTTGAGATTAAAAGGGAGCAATGGGCTCAAATCTCAGAGAAGAGAGAATAAAGCAGGTTTCTTCAGAGAAGCAGAAAAGAGTTAACAGAAGACTGTTTCTTTTCTTGCATAAGAAACTCTAATAGCAACAGGACTACAAAATAACAGAAAGTACCACCATAAATCCAGATACTGTGAGAATTTGGTCAAATCTAGAAAGCAGACCAGACAACGCGTATGGATAGAAATAAAGTAACTGAATAAATCAGAGAAATTGGCAGTGAAGAAGCATAGATAAAAGAGAAAACTTCAGATGATTTTTACAAATTTGATAATTAATTTCCTCACTGAGCTCTCAAGGAATTCCCTGCAGTCATTTACAAATTGTCACATTGCAGAACCATCTCTCAACCTGACTTTTCCCACCAGCTTTCTCTGCAATTCCCTTTCTGTGTGCCAGTAAAACTCTCAAAATAATTGCCTGTGTCGTCCAGTTCCAATTTTATTTTTCCATTTCTTTCTTAAGCCAATGTCATTCAAGCTTTCATCTCTAAACATTTCACAGGAACATTTTTGTCCAATTCATGAATAATAGCTACCTAGATAAAATAGGTGTCTATTATCCTCCCTCATCTTACTTGACCTATCAGTTGTGCGTGATAGAAGTTGATCACTCTCTCTTCTTAGGTATGCTTTATTTGGTTTCTAAGACAGCAGCCCTGTGTTTATCATCCATTCTAAGAGCTAGTTCTCAATTTCCTTTACTCTGTGCTTCACTTTACTGAGTCTGTTAATACTGGAGTTTCTCAGTTCATTCAGAAGGATTTTTTTTCTTCAATTCACTCAACTTATTCACTTTTTGATATAATATATGTTGGTGGCTTTTAATAATGTTCATATATTTGCAATAACTCTTAAATGTATATCTACATGCAAGACTTCTGTATGCAACTCCAGATTCATGTGTCTGAGTGTCTACCCCAAACCTCTATTTGAATATCTAAGAGGCATTTTAAACTAAACCATGTTCAAAATTAATCTGATCTTTTCTCTCAAACATACTGCATTTAGTTTTTCCATCTCAGTGAATGACATATCCATCCTTCAAGCTGGCTGACATATCCAATATGTTGACTTCATTTTTAATTGCCCCCTTTATTACATGAATCTCAGATACCCCATTAGGAAATTTGATTGCTTCTCTCTAAATAGCTTCAGATTGCAATCCCTTTTCTTTACTCAAACCTTCGAACTCTGGTTTGAACCATATCATCTTTTACTTCCACTGTGATCCTTTTGATGGACTTATCATTATCTCTTACTTAGACCACTGCAATTGCCCCCCATCTTGTCCCCTTGCTCCAGCACTGGCCACTTAAAATTATTCTCAACAGCATAGACTGAATGAGTGATCCTTTCTAAACCTGTTAGCTAGTATTACCTGTCTTTACAAAACCTTTCAATGACATCCTATCTAATGCCAAGTAAAATATGAAGTTCTTACAACAACCCACATGGCCTTCCATGATTCTGGTCTCTCTGACTTTATATCTACTCACCTCATTGTTTGACCTATTTTGGGTGCACTGTCCTTCTTGCTATTCTTTGAACATGCAAAACAGTTTACTACCATAAAATCTTTCTACTGATTTTCTCCTTTGACTGGAACACTTTCACCTTTAGATATTCATATGGTAACTTCTTCCCATTCTTCAGTACCTTACATAATGGACAACTTCTCAGCTAGTCTTCTCTGACACCCTGATTATAATTTCAGCCATTGCCCCAGCATCACAGTCCTCCTGAACCCCTACTCTCTCTCATTTTTTTTCATTTTTTTCCATACTACTCATCAATTTCTGCATATGTGATTTAATTTTCTTTATTAAAGAAAATGTTTATTTTATTTTTATTTTTTATTCCCTGTTTATTTTTATTTTATTTTTTCTTTTATTTATTTTTTATTTATTTTATTTTTATTTTATTTTTAACTTACGGTTTTATTCCCTGTTTATTCCCTGTTTTCCTTAGAGAGTAGATGAATTCTATAGGAAAGGGGATTTCTATATTTTTCTCCACTGTACTCCAATAGTATATATTGAGAAATATTTGTATGTATTTTTATTTTTTTAATTGTTTATTTATTTTAGAGGGGGAAGGGGCAGAGGGAGAGGAAGAGAAAGAATCACAAACTGACTCCCTACTGAGGTCAGAGCCTGACATGGGGCTTGATCTCAAGACCAAGAGTCAGATGCTCAACTGACTGCACCATCCCAGGGCCACTGTACAAGTTTTTATTATCTCACCTAATGGGGGAAGAACAAGATAATAAAATATAAAATATATTTTTCTTACGCTTCCTTAATATAGTACAATTCATTAGTATAATGCATCTTTTTAGTATCATATAATCTTCCTTAGTATAATATATCTTTCTTAGTATAATACAATTATTTGTGATTAATATTCCAGCCAAAGTACTATTTTGCTAGAGTGATGCTACTTTGAACAATAGAGCTTCAGGTAAATAAATGTTAAGTTCTTAGAAGTTCATAATTTTGTGCTCCATATTAAAAGGAATAATCCAGGGGCACCTGGGTGGCTCAGTGGGTTAAGCCTCTGCCTTCGGCTCAGGTCAGATCTCAGGATCCTGGGATTGAGCCCTGCATCAGGCTCTCTGCTCGGCGGGGATTCTGCTTCACCCTTTCTCTCTGCCTGCCACTCTGCCTACTTGTGATCTCTGCCTGTCAAATAAATAAATAAAATCTTTAAAAAAGAAGGAATAATCCATATATTGCAATGCAAAGTAAAAAATATAGATTTGAACAATGTATTTGAAAGGGATCCAATATCATTTAGAGACTTCTGCTAATTCTATTACAAAGATTTTAATAGTTTTAGTGATTATTATGTGATATATTAATTATTTCTTAAATGCTGAACGTATTTTGCTCTATACTTCATGCTTCCTTTAAAAATAAAAATGGGGATGTCGGTTAAGCATCTCCCTTTGGCTCAGGTTATGATTCTAGGGTCCTGGGATTGAGTCCTGTGTTGGGCCCTTTGCTCAGCAGGGAGCCTGTTTCTCCCTCTACCCCTGCCACTTCCTCTGTCTGTGCTCTCTCTCTCTCTCTCTCTCTCTCTGTCATATAAATAAATAAAATCTTTAAAAATATATGGTTGTTATTTTCAGGAGCTGAAAATATTTGTAAACAGGTAGACAGTCTACTTATTGTGAACTAGTAATAAAATAATTTCAGCTATATAAAAATATTTTAGATAAGTGCAAATTTTTAAATACTAGCTTGGGATAGAGTAAGTCACATAGATAGATGGATAAAATGGAGTGTCTCTGTCCATCTGGGCTGCTAAAATAAAATACCATAGACTCTATGGTTTAAATGGTAAAAATTTCTTCCTCACAGTTGTGGAAGATGAGAAGTCCAAGATCATGGCAAATAGAAAACAAATATTAAAAAACAAAGTATAGGGGCGCCTGGGTGGCTCAGTGGGTTAAAGCCTCTGCCTTCAGCTCAGATCATGATCCCAGCATCCTGGGATGGAGACCCACATCGGGCTCTCTGCTCCGCAGGGAGCCCACTTCCTCTTCTCTCTCTCTCTGCCTGCCTCTCTGCCTACTTGTAATCTCTGTCAAATAAATAAATAAAATCTTTAAAAATAAATAAAAATTAAAAAGTATAAGACAAATAATAATGTAATAAAACCAAATCAAGTAAATTAATATGAAATGTCAGTAAACCTAGGTTTTTATTATTCAAACTCTATTTGCAGCAAGTCTATATAAGATACTACAAGACACTGTATTTAGAACTTTACTCTCTAAATTCATCCCATCTCTCTATATGGAAGACATTCTTCTCTCTCAGGGATTGTTTGGTTCCCATGGGTGGTTTTATTTGCAATTAAGGAATGATTTTTGTCCCTAAATTTTGGCTTTCAGGCTCAACATTTCTAGTCAATGTCTTGCCACAATGAACCATTGTGTCTTTAAAACAAACAGAAGGTACCTGACCTAATCTAAGCTTGAAGAAGCCTATAAAATCCTGTAACATTTAGTCCTTCTTCTGCCAGGTCAAAATAATTAAGAGTTATGCTAATCTAACTTGGTCTAGTGATAGAACCTAAATAACCTAAGGTAGTGAGAGGAGAACATGCACTTATATGTTTTCTAAAAATAATAATTTTCTTAGTTGAGAGTTCTAATGAAATTCAAACGACAGTTTGATGTTATATTCTTCAGTGAGAAACTGGAGTGTTTATATTTTCCTACCCTGATGAAGAACAGACCTAATTTTATTGGAAAAGAGTAAAAAAGTATAATGACTGATGTCATATAATTCATAGGGCTCAGTGATATTTTTAACAAAATGGAAAGCTAATCACTCAGAATAAATTTATAAAAATTTTTGAAATGAAAAATTTTCTGGAATATAGTTTATGGTGCTCCATTCTATCTCAGTATTTCTGAAAGCAAAACACATGGAGGAAGGCATTCTTATCACAGAAATATATAAACAAGTGTAATTAATATACATCAATAATGTGACACTAAAATCAGATCAATATTTAAAATTAAGTTCTCCTGTCACCAATATCCCATGACTTATCATGAGCCATTGTTTTCAGCATATAACAGATAACTATTTGGTCTATGGATGTTCCCTTAGTTAACTAAAATATTTGAAAACTTACCACTCACATTATTTTTTTTTCTTTTCTCAGTACCATTAGAGCTTTACTTTTTTCTATAACCTTATTTTCCCCTCCTACGTGTGTGTGTGTGTGTGTGTGTGTGTGTGTGTGTTTGTGAGAGAGAGAGAGAGAGAGAGAGAGAGCTCTCCTTTACTAGCTCAAACCCTTTTAGGTCTCCTGTGAGAACCCTATTCTCATCATGTAAACAAATTCCTAATTTTCTCCTTCTCACACCGAAATGAAATTTTAGTAGTTCAAAATTACTAAAAAATTACTGAAAATTCCATGCTGTGGATGTAAATTATTAACCATAACTCTACACAAAAATACAGACTAAGTTCTAGGAAAGGTGACTGTTTCATTTCCCATCTAACCCAGTTATCTTTTCAATCATTCATTTCAAATGAACTCTTCTAATCTCATCACTATCTGACAGGTGAGTTAATATGTGTACTAAATTCCAAACAATATCTGCCACTCAGATAAACATGTATTATATTTAACTTCCTATCAGTTGTGAGCTTTATAATTTTTATAAAACATATCAATTCATTAAGATATTTTTTTTAAAGATTTTATTTATTTATTTGAGAGAGAGGGAGAGAGAGAAAAAGTACATAAATAACCATGAGCTGGGGGAAGGGCAAAGGAAGAAACAGACTACTGGCTGAGCAGGGAACCCAATAGACATGGGGCTTGACTCCAAGACCCTGAGATCATGACCTGAGTCTAAGGCAGCCGCTTAACCGACTGAGCCACCCAGGTGCCCCTGTTAGATATTTCTTAATCATATTCCCTGTGCACAGCCATGGCTTAATAGTTAGAGATTCAGTGAAACACAAAACACATCTCTCCCCTAAAAGAGCTTAGATTGCATAATCATAAAACCTAAATAAAACCTAAAGTAGAATATAGCATTCCTATGTGATATGTAATGTAAAATCCATGTAAGGATAATTAGGTCAAAGTTGCCTAGGAATTTATAGTAGTAATTTTCTTCAATCACAATTTCACGTGAAAAACTAAAGTTTTTCATGGGAAATATTTATGGGGAATTGTATACATAAGTTCATTAAAAGACTGAACTATCAAGCATATATATATTCCTCAGCATGTTTCTCTTCCTTATACAAAAGAACTTCCAAATACTTCAATTTCTATAAATTCTTGGAGGATTGATGTGGATAGAACACCACATGCCTTTTTGAGCACTCAAATAAAATTTTTAGGCCAATATTTGTGTTTTGTTTCTCTTGTCTTACACAATATACACTGCCATTATATCATGCTACATTAATAATAAGGAGACACTTTACCTGTGCAGACTCCTTTTCCTTAGCAGTATCTTTCAGATAATACTTTGTCTATTTTTCCATTGATATCTGGGGATTTATGTACCTTATTCCACAGCACATTGATTGGAGAATAAATCCTTGCAATATATTTCTTTTTCATGACTTTGTTATATATCTATATTTCAGACCAAATGTTACTGTCATATTTTTAGTGCTTTTACCACACAAACTACAGATAATCCAATCAGACCAAACAGCATAATTCATTTCTTACCCTGCTAAAAATACATATGCTTAAAAAACTATCTTTGAAAACATAACAATAGTTAACATGTGCTTTCAGTTTTTAATACATTTTCTGTTGTTGAAATTTACAGGGCAAAACAAAAGCTAAACCTGAAAAAACACATGGTTGTTACCACTTATTTTCATTACCTGCAACCTGACACAACACCAGAAAACACTTTTGGTAAAATAAATGAGTTGTTAGAGTATATCTAATAAAGATTTTCAATGTAGGGCTAAGCATCTAATCGTTTATATGATATCCATTCTGTGATTTCCTCTGCCTGGTGTTTATCTGTATCTACTTCAAGTCCTAGTACTGCATCTAATAGAAAGTCGTTTTAAAATATTGTATTAACTTAATTCAATCAGGTGACACACTAATTATTGTTAAAGACACTTTGCTCCTACATTAAAATACATGCAATGAGTTTTTATTTTTATATGATAGTATTCATTCAGTTGAAGCTCGTTCTCTCTCTCTCTCTCTCTCTCTTTTTTCTTTTTTTAGGAAAAGAAAGCACTATTCCAGGTAAAAATGTAAAGAAATTATTTCATTTCACAGTAAAACGATTCATGGGAAAGCAGTTACGCTACCCTTGGTGTGGGTATGTTGGGTCCGCCTATGCATTGCATGGAATCAATGCAGTTTGTGCTGGAGATGCAATAGAAACCTATGAGTGATGGTCACAGCTACTTTAAAATGATCTCAAAGATAGTGGAAGGGGATGGGAGAAATAGGGGAAGAAGACTGAGTACACTTACCATAATGTGGACTGAGTAATGTATGGAATTGTTGAAGCACTATATTGTAGAAGTGGAACTAATATAATACTGTATGTTAATTACACTTGAATAAAAATTGGTAAAAATTTTAAAAATTAAAAAATAAAAAACGGGACGCCTGGGTGGCTCAGTTGGTTGGACGACTGCCTTCGGCTCAGGTCATGATCCCGGAGTCCGGGGATCGAGTCCAGCATCGGGCTCCCAGCTCCATGGGGACTCTGCTTCTCCCTCTGACCTTCTCGCTCATGCTCTCTCTCACTGTCTCTCTCTCAAATAAATAAATAAAATCTTAAAAAAAAAATCACCTCAAAGAAGAGTGCTTGGCATATAATAGATATAAAGCTAATTAACTTTGGATTTATTCGTTACTGAAATGATTGCAAGTTTGAGCATTGATATGATGGTCAAAATTGACTCTTTTAAAGAAAATGCATTTTCAGATAGGTTTCCATTATGGACTCCTGCAGTCTTACATATGAAATGATTCCCCTAAAAGAAAATGTGGATGATATAAGGATAATTTTCAGAAGTAGCAAATTCAGATGGTTCAAATGAAAATTCTGCATGGTTGTAACTATGGATCATTATTGTAATTGATTAGAGTTGACTTGTAGATATTCATAAAAACTATGAATGTGTTATGTATTTAATGATTGAAAATTTATGAAAGAAAATTACCTAAGCTTCTTACTGCATAATTAAATGGCCACTATGAAACTTTATTATAAAGCCAAGTACTTCAACATTCAGCCACTTTTTGGGGAGGCCATTGGGCATATTTGGTAATTGCAGTGTTTGCAATTACTATTTATTATTACAAAGTTATTAGGGATATTCTAATAAATCCAGACTTCCCGACAACAAAATTATAAGAATTAAATAATGCCATATAGATTTTGGTTCTTGAAACATCTTCCTTCTAGAGCTTCTCAACTCAATTTGCCGTATCATAAATTCCAATTTTACAAATTAGCAAAGATTTCGGAATACCTGGTAACATTACCTTAAAGCCATGTAGGATGGATATATGAAAAAGGGGACAAATTTTTCAGTGCATTAACAGATTTATAATGTAAAAATAAATCTTTATGTTTTTATGTTTTAACTTACATTGCTCTACTCTGAATGCTGAGAGTTAAAAGGTAGAGTGAAGACAGGTTGCCTGGGTGGCTCAGTCGTTAAATGTCGTTGATTTCACCTCAGGTTGTGATATATGCGACTAGAAACCAAGCAGTTGGTCAGGCTCAAGACTCAGCTTCGGGTCAGCTTGGGATTCTTTCTCTTCTTCTCCTTCAGCCTCTCCCCTGGCCCATGTGCTCTCTAAATAAATAAGTAAGTAAGTAAATAAGTAAATAAATAAATAAAATTTTAAAAAATGTACAGTGAAGGCAACCAACTTTGACCAAAACCTTTTCAATACCACTTAATAGTAATGTCAAAAACATTATAGCCTGAAATAGATTAATGTTATATAAACAAAGGTATATAAAAGGAAACATGTATATAATATATGTTTATTATATAATGCTTGAAATACTTTATATATACTTATTATTATGTTATTATATTATATTATTATATCATTATTATGCTTATATATACTTATTATATAATGCTTGAAATATATATATATATATATATATATATATATATAGGAATTGGAATTGGAATATAATTGGAATATGTATATATATTATATATATATGAAATTTTGAGTTGATAGTGTCCTGCAATGCCCACTTTGCTCTAACTAGCATCAGTGATCCATGGTCTTTGCTTCAGAATGACAATCAAACTTATCACATTCGATAGGCACTCTCTGTCTATAAGTAAGGTTTAAAAATGCAAACAAAAAATACAAAACAAGAATTTATGTTGTGTTCAAAACATGCAAGGTATAGTATTTTATGTCTAATTAATTCTGCACTTGGCACCTGTATAGACATAAAGAAGTAGGCTGAAGGAAGACAACCTCAATTCAGAGAAACCATCACATATTATACATTAAGCCCTTCAGACATGCGTGGTCGACTCTCATTCTCCTGGTTCTCCTGAATCCCATCAGTACTGGTTTCTCTTTACTTAATAAGTGTGCTCCTAAGCATGAGGTCCTGGTGCTTGGTGTGGTACATAAACATAAGCCAGATTATTCAGACTGTCATATGACAATATCTTGAACCACATGTTCCAGGAGAATTGACAAAGACAAATGTTCAGACATCCCCAAAGCTAGAGGAATGGCCATAAAACCAAATGGCAGTACTTATCTTCCAATGTTACATATAATAATAGTAAGTTAGGTAGTATAAATATGGGTTAACTGAGTAAAGGAAAACCACTAGAATGTTTTTCTATTCATCAGACATTTGTTGAGGGTGCAAATTTAAAATTAGTGTTTTCTATTTTAATAGTAGGAAATAGACTAATTTGAATATAGACACAGATACCATAACATGAACATTAAAGTGATTTGGAATTCATGTTTAAGTGGTTGGTGTGAAATCTGCTAAATGAATGGACTGTTTTGAAACCTATTATAATTCATCCCACCCCGGAGGACTATATCAAGTTTTTTAAGGAGAGTGCTTTTAGCTCTCTTTCCCATTTTAGTTTTCCAATTATATTTTAAGTGAATGCATTTTGTAGATACTTTATAATTTACAGACTCTTAATTGATTAGATATTTAATTGTTGACCTTTCTAATGTTGCTTCCTTTTTCTGAATCTTAATCAAATTAGAAAGTACTAACAAACTCCTAATATCTCAAGTTGTAGAAATAAATGTGGCCTAGCTCTTTTTCTCCACGTTTTACTATATTAATTTTTAATATTTTTTTTTTAGATTTTTATTTATTTATTTGACAGAGATCACAAGTAGGCAGAGAGGCAGGCAGAGAGAGAGAGAGGAGGAAACAGGCTCCCCGCAGAGCAGAGAGCCCGATGTGGGGCTCGATCCCAGGACCCTGGGATCATGACCTGAGCCGAAGGCAGAGGCTTTAATCCACTGAGCCACCCAGGCACCCTAATTTTTTAATAATTTTTTAAAAGATTGTATTTATATTTTAATCTATTTTTCAAGAAATTAGTAGTTCTAATAGCAGAGAAGCTTTCCAGTGTATTTTCACATATCTGTTCTATTCAGAAGGAGACATTTTCTTCTCATGATATTTTCTTTCTTTTTCCTCCTGGGTTTATTTTACTTTTTTAATTTCTTTTCAGTGTTCCAGAATTCCTTGTTTATGCACCACACCCAGTGCTCCATGCAATACGTGCCCTCTATAATACCCACCACCAGGCTCACCCAACCCCTCACCCCCCTCCCCACCAAAACCCTCAGTTTGTTTTGATATGTAGTAAGAAAAATGGAGTCCTTGTTTAAAAGTACTTGGCAATATAGGAGTAAAAATAAATGTTTAAATGTACATTCTAATTTGCTTTTTTGAATACATGGCTATTTCTGAATAGATTTGTGTATTCATGTTTTTACATCTTTACAAAATGTGTGAAATATGTACATGCTTAAATTCCCAAACTCTATTAGTCTACATTTATTAAATTGGCTATATGAATCTTTAATTGCCTGCTCTTTTAATTTGCCTTTATTAATTGTTATTATGATGATATAAAATTTTAAAAACTGTAACAGAAAAAAATACTGTGGGTTATATTTCAAAGTTTAAATTAGGCTCTTTGTACTGGCTTTAATTTAACATGAAAGAACATTTTGTCTATGTAGATTTTGCATTATACGTTTTTTTTTAATTTAAAATCATTTGTGTATAATACTTAACAAGTGTTTATTGAGTGAAAAAATCATGAAACATAATTTATCATTTATTACAAGTGACATACAGATGGATACATTTTAATATCTGCTTTCCAGATCCATACAGTGTACTTGTTACAATAACCCTATAAGATAAATAAAAATTTTGGAAAGTAGTTTCAAAAGCTACAAGGTTTTATAAAAATTCAAAGAAAGAAAATTAACTTCCATCATCTTGAAAGGAGGTGGTATTTAAGTCAGGTTTTACAGGCAAGTAAAAATTCAGCACAATGAGAAGGGCTGGGAGAGGGTATTAAAATATGGAGGAGGGAAACCACATGGTGTGTTCTAGGAATGATGAACAAGTCAGATTGGCTGCATCATTTAACATATATTGAGAAACAGTGTGAGAAAAGATTGGAATATATAGTTCATGGAAACATTCAAATAATCAGATCAAGTTTTAAAACATTATTGGCCATAATAGGTAGTAAAGAGTTTCTGAGCAGGGAAATTTAATTACCTCTATGTATATAATTACTAAAGGTAATTAAGGAGTTAACAAAAGACAGTGAGATTAATGTGTGGAGTTGGAGTGGTCTAATGTAATGGCCTGGGAAGCAGAACCACTAAGAACTTCAAGTAAAATGGTGCTGGAAATGAAGACTTGCTGTCCACAAAATATATAGATTAAAGCTTTTGCTATGAAGCAGCATCCAGCCAGGGATTACAGATTTTAACCCCCACTGCAGTGAGGTACAGCTAAATGTCTGAAAACAGCCAAAGACATGTAAGCAGAAATAGCATGTGTAATTGTTAGGACAAATGAGTAAGAAGCAAATTCACCATATCCATTTTTTTTTCCCACTGTCTAGTAACAGAAAGCAAAATAACTTGAAGAGATTAAAGATGGAAGAAGCCCAACTTTGTAAATTACCATGTGGAGATGCAGTTCTGGAAAAGCTGAAAAAGGAGTAGTGTTATGTTATTGAGCTTCTAAGGTTTGGGGTTTTAATAATTACAACTAGCCTTACCCTGTCTATTACATTGGCTACCACATACAAAAACCTAAATATGCTTCATTATTTTGTGTTCAACAATAAGCAAGAAATAATTCATTCCATTATCCATTTATAGGAACCAGGGCTACTTTGAGAAAAAGTTGACTCTAGCCCTGGGGCAGAATATATCCAAGATGAGCCTGGAACATCTTCAAGTGTCATAAATACACACACACTCACAAACACATATGCACAGATTATATCAAAGAAACACAGAAGCCAACCGAAAGATCTTCCAAAGGACTAATTGTTTGAGCAACAAAATAAGTAAAGGAGTAGATTATAACTCAAAGTAAGAATGAATATCCATGAGCCTGTATTAATATAAAAATAATTAAATGAATCAATAAATAAATGGAGGAAAAGAATCATTTCCATGCAGAAGAATTTTTGTAAAATTGTGTGTAAATTCTCAGCCTTCAAAAAGGTGGAGCACAATACACTCTTAAAGTGTAGGCCATGCTGTACCTCCAAAGAATATAGTAAGGAAAGGGAGGAAAAAAGAGTAACTCTGTGGTGGAGAAACTTGCCAAACACTATCTCAGCTAAGTGATTATGATTAATATCAACAGTTATTAGTGAGGTTGATAGTCTGCACTCTTGATAAGTTTTTGTAAATGGTACTTTATCTCAGTGGTCTTCTCCTTAAAAATCCATAGTCCCAGTCTAATCATGGTGGGGGGGGAAAGAACAAAAAAAAAAACGAAAACAAAAACAAGCAAATGCCAGTGAGGAGTTGTTCTACAAAGTACTTGACCAGTACTTCTCCAGATTGTCAGGGTCATCAAAAACAAGAAAAGCCTGAAAAGCTCTCACAAACAGGAGACATGATGTGGCATGATGAGACATGACTACTAAATGTAATGTGGTATTTGGATAAAATCTTAAAACAAAAGAAAGACATTAGGTAAATGTAATTAAATAAGCTCCACAACGTACTTGAATTTCCTAATAATATATCAATTTCAACTCATTCATTTTGACAATTATACCATAATGACACAGGATGCTCTGAGGAAAACTTGTCTGGGGGTATAAGAACTCTATGTACTATAGTCACAATTTTTCTGTAAATCAACAACTATTCTAAAATTTAAAAAAATATGAAAAACGGTAATAATTTTGTAATAACCACCCACAGGGTGGTCACAGATCATAAAGAACACTGGACAAGAGAATTCACCCCTGGAAGCAGAATAAGCATCTAATCAATACATTTACCTGATCATCATTATAAAGTCATTTTAGAATACAATTCTTTATAGGTTTCTTATGTTGTTGCACATTCTGCGAGATAGTAATTGCCCTTTGGTTACAAGATGTTCCCAAGGCTATTTATTCGTATAGCAAACTTTGTATATATTAAACATTTCTATAGTAAAATGCCTTGAAAGATAAGAGTTAAGACCTGGCTAATTTACTGTCCATTACAAAAGATCCAAACTCCCCAAGCACATGTTTCTACTACTGTAACATAACTCATGGTCTTCATGTCTCCCTCTGAGAACTGGAGCTCAGAGAACTAGTACAAAAATGCTAATACTACAAATATTGTTATTACTGTGAATGTTAACTTGTCTTTCATGTGTAATCTAGAAATCCTGTATATTCTTTTAGACTCCACCAAATTGGCCGAGTTACTATGTTAGCCTACAGTTAGGGTAATATCTCAGGTACTTTGTCATTCCTTTTTTTTTTTTTTAAGTTATTTTTATTAACATACAATGTATAATTTGTTTCAGTGGTATAGGTCTGTGATTCATCAGTCTTACACAATTCACAGCACTCACCATAGCACATACCCTCCCCAGTGTCCATTCCCCAGCCACCCCATCTCTATTTTGTCATTCTTAACAAGAGATCTCACAATGTTTGGTTGGTGTGACTTGAATATTGTTGTGAATCAGTGACCCCTATGTTCTCTTATTCTTTCCTTTTCCTAAAGAGAGTTTTTGTTGCCATTACTGACTGTTGTGCATTAAGTATTATAGCTAAATTGTTTTTAATTTGTGTTCAAGTCATAGGATTCATATACAAATATAATAAAAATGGGTGTACATTCAGTTCTGATAAAATGGCACATGTCCTTTAGAAGGGACTCTTGTGGGGCGCCTGGGTGGCTCAGTGAGTTAAGCCTCTGCCTTTGGCTCAGGTCATGATCTCAGGGTCCTGGGATCAAGCCCCACATCAGGCTCTCTGCTCAGCGGGGAGCCTGCTTCCCTTACTCTTACTCTCTGCCTGCCTCTCTGTCTACTTGTGATCTCTCTCTTTATCAAATAAATAAATAAAATCTTTAATAGAAGGGGCTTTTGTATGCATAGCAAGAAGTGTTTGCAAAAATATCCCATGGCCTGATAGCTAGACTTTGACCGAGATGTACTGCTATGTTTTTGGATTTTGTTTTTAAGGGAAGTAGCCAGAGCTTATGTTCCTAGTCTCCTGGAAGCTAGGCATGTCTATGTAATTAATGGATATAAAATGAAGGGACATGCAATTTTCTGGACAATGTGGTCAAATTTATATGGGTTTTTTATGGCCTCTATTCCCTGTCTGTCAGCTGGAAATAAAGGACTCCATGGTCATCTGGGATGATTAACCCATAATTTGGTAGGATTCTGGGTCTCTGAATCACTGTGTAGAATAACAGCTACTGATCATATACATCAAAATATTACATGAGTAAGAGGTAAAGTTACTAAGATTTGAAGCTTTATTTGTTATTGCAACCAATATTAATCTACCTAATGGAATGATAGTAAAAAAAGAAGGCCAATCAGGGAAATAATTTTTGGTGGTATCAATAGGTTTTGCTACATTTACAGAAAGGTAAACAAAAAGATAATTCTCTTGTGTCACCAGAGGAAGGTATGTTGAAAGCCTAAATTTTGAGACTCCTTTAAAAATTTCTATATAGAACTTACAAATGCTTATTTTGATTTGATAAAGTGTGGTACGCAAAATAGCAGAACTAGTTATATCAAAGATATTTATATTCTAGCTCCTGAAATGTGTTAATAGGTTATTTTACCTGGAAAAGGGGGATTAATGTAGAATATGTAATTAAGGTTGCTAATCACCTATTTTAAAATAGGGAGATTATTCTGGATTATCTGGGTGGAACCAATGAAGTCACAAATATCTATAAATTGGTCAAGAGAGTTGGAAGAGGAGGTGAGAGTGATGGAATGTTGGAAGGACTGAATCTGGCTGTTGCTGACTATGAAGATGGAGGAGATGGTCACAAGCAAAGGACTACAGCTGCCCCTAGATACTGTAAAGGGCAAGAAACCAGATTCTCTCTGAGAGCCTTTAGAAAATAATGCAGTCCTGCTAGCACCTTGATTTTAGCTCCCTGAATCCCATTTCAGATTACTAAACTACACAATTATAAGATAAACTTGCATTGTTCTAAGATACTAAATTTGTGGTAATTTGTTATAGCAGCCATGGAAGACCAATGCAATAGCCATCCACAGAGGTGATATTTTATTTTTTAAAGATTTTATTTATTTATTTATTTGAGAGAGCGGGAGAAAGAGAGAGCGAGAGAGAGAGAGAGAGAGCACAAAAAAGCAGAGGGAGTGGCAGGGGGAGAGGGAGAAATAGGTTTCCTGTTGAGCAGGGAGCCCAACACAGGACTCAATCCCTAGACCCAGAGATCATGACCTCAGCCCAAGGCAGATGCTTAACTGAGTGCCCCAGAGGAATATTTTAACCCACAAGAAAGTAAAAGATCAGCAGGAACAAATAGAAGAGGAAAGAGAAAGTAACTAAAAGGAAGGGGAAAAGAGAACATAATGATTCTTTTTAATGTTATATTTTATATCAAGAGATGGGAAATAGAGGAGTAGATATTTCTTTACAGAAAAGGAGGAACCTTGTTAAAAAGCAGAGGAAAAGCACTAAATTATAAAGCTTTTGCCTTTTTTTCTAATGTCTTTTAACCTTTTGGGGTGGTTTTTATTTGATGTGTAATGTCATATTCCCTCAAACACAGATATTCACTGGGATCTGGTTGAGCACAGACCACCACAAAGGGTTCTGACCCATGACTTTTCATGTTTTATGGGTCTATGTGGCTGCCAGACCCTTTTCCACTATCTACCAGACCAAGGTGTCCTGCCACCATCAAGGGCAGGGAATTTGAGGCAGGGGTCTTCCACCCCTTCCTCCCCTTCCCACAGACCCACAGCTCCAGCTCAGAGAAGACAGGTGACCAGCGGGAGCGACTCCCTCCTGTTGAAGCATTAGGCAACTGGATGGGTAGAATGGTGATGGGTGGAACGGCTCACTCTTGTGGAGGCAAACCTCTGTGTAACACAGCCAGCAAAGCAGACCCTGTCAATGGGGGTTCGGGGGTTTCTCAGAAGGTACAGCTGTGAGTATGAGTTGCCAGCACTGAAGGAAGCTGGAGAAGGATGTGCCCACCTAGAAAAAGAAGAACCAACAGTATCTCCTTCAGTAACACAGGGTTCTGTTCCGATTGTGGAGGGCACCCTGATGTTATCCTTTGACCAAGCAATACCTCCTTTTGCTACCTTTTCCTAGTAACTGCAGAATTGGAAGACTGACATTTAAAATATTGGACCACATATTTATTGGTTAGTAAAAAGTATGTAATAAAACTGTAAACAGATTTTTGGATTGCTTTCTGTCATCAGGAAAGTCTGGAATTGGTTGCTACTCCTGTTCTATTGACTGGCATCATAAATGGAAATAAAATACAAGACAAAATAATGAAAACTATAAGGCAGGAAGGAAAAAAAAGAAAAAGAAAAGAAAACCCTGTTCTTTAGTTTTTTTTTTTTTTTTTTGAATGCATATCTGAGTGTGACTTCAGATAGAACCAGAGCTATTTCTATGGTTATTAAAGATTGAACAGAAAAAAGGTCATTTATTTGTGCCTGCCTAGGGTGTAACAGAAGTAAATGCTACTCTTTTATGCATAGGTGTAGGTATATGAAATTACTAAGCTTTAAACATGGTCCCAGTGACATACCCACTGGGAGTGGCACACTGAGATGATTCCTAGTTACTTTGAAAAATACATTTTCTAGAATATTTTTGTCTCAGATACTTGAAAGCAATTAAAGACAACTTTCTTTTAGGGTAAAGGCACAGTGTTTAGTAATCACAACATTAATTTCCATTACTTTGGAGAGTGATATACTTTCTGGATATTTGGGTAAGTATATTTTGACAAAGCTCTGATATTTATTAGTTATTGTAGGGGATATATTTTCAAACTTTGACTTATGGGCTATCTGTGATGTTAAATATAGTAATAAAGAATTAGTGTTAAAAAATACTAAGTAGGGGGTGCCTGGGTGGCTCAGTTGATAAAGCATCTGCCTTCAGCTCAGGTCATGATCTCAGGGTCCTGGGATGAGCCTTGTGACTGGCTCATCCCAGGACCCTGTGAGAAGCAGGGAGTCTGCTTCTCCCTCTCCCTGTGTCCCCTCCCTTCCATTCATGCTCTGTGTTTCTCTTTCAAATAAATAAATAAAATCTTAAAAAATATACTAACTAAAGGGATAAAGCTATCATGATTTTTAAAATGTCGTAAGTTAATTTACCTTTCCATTAACCAGACACTTACAAAGTATCTCCTATCTGTCAGATTTGCCCTAGTCACTATTGACCGGCAATATCTCATTTAATATTAACTAAGTACAGAACTGCAGTAATGAACAAATTATGAGTAGATTATTGGAAGTTTATTTTTGAATCAGTAGTACATATAATTACTTCAGAAAGAAGAATTAAAATATGACATGAAAACTAATATATAGGAAGCTTAATGTAGATCACAACTCTGACATACAATTGTTATATGAACCTAGTTAAGCTATTTAATCTTTCCCAGAAAACAATATGCTATATATTTTCAAGATTTTTATTTTCTATATTGATTTCCTTGTTGAGTGGCTAGGGTCAAAATACCATTTCAATGCTTGAATTCCTCCAATAACAAAGGGGGATAGTATTACTATCTCCCTATTATATTATTGTTAAGATTAAGTGAATTATTACATCTAAAACATTTAAAACAGAGTATTTTTAGATTTCAATATGTCAAGTATTAGTTATATATTAATATTATTGATTTTTTCATCTATATACCTTACTTATCCTGACAAAAGTAATACTCTCTCAGGCATATTATAGTAAAACAATTTCCTGAATTAAAGAGTTGATGATTACCTTTTCCATTCTGCCCTTCACCCCATTTGTGGATTTCATGTGTTTTGGATGAAATTGAATGGTCTTACCCACTAGGTCATTATCATCATTTAAGCAACTAGACAAAGACTTACCTGAAACCAATTCTCCCCTTCCTGCAACAATAAAACATATTATTTTATGTGAACTTACAACTAAATTAAACCTACAAGCTACACATAAAAATAACTTCTGATAGTTTTGCTAAAGGGAGAATATAATACATTTTGAAATATATTTTTAAAAAATATGATAACTTCTGAACAGGAAAACAAATTCTACCTCCTCTTCAAGCTCAGTGATTGGCATTTGGCAGTAAGTGACACTTAGATTTAATAGTAAATTGGGAGGACTTTATAGAGTAAGTGTGTAGAACACTTTCAGGAACATTGTACAGGGCATTGAGGTTAAAAATACAAAAATTAAAATAGTCCTGGTGTATTATTATAGGAAGAAAATTGAAAATAGTTAAATGCCCTATTCATGATACCATCTAACTCTATCCTTTTGAAAGCTCCACTGGAAAAGTATAAAATTTTCAAATTTATGTTGTAGTAAGAGACAACTCTCTTTCTTTGAGCTAATCAGTATCGACAAGAGATGTCTCACTTAATTTTAACTTTCCTTTCTTGTCTTTCCTCTCATTTCATCCCAGAATGTTAGAACAGAAGCTACTACTTTTCTTAATTACTTAAATAGTAAACAAAAATTTACTATTTGAAATAAACCATACTTATTTACTGTTTTCTAGCCCATTTGCTTATTTAGACCAAAATACTCAATTGTGGAACATGTTGATCTCATCAGAGGGTTTGCTATTAGCAAATAATTCCATAATAATCACATTAAAAACTGTGGCCATCAGAGTTCAACCAGAGAAACTGAAGCTAATGGGACTATATATTAAGAGATTAAGGGCAACTGGGTGGCTTAGTTGGTTAAGTGGCTGCCTTTGGCTCAGGTCATGACCTCAGGGTCCTAGGATTGAGCCCCCACGTCAGACTCTCCATCAGACTCCCTGAAGGGAGTCTCCTTCTTCCTCCAACTGTGCCCTTCCCCATTCTTGTGCATGTTCTCCTCTCTCTCTCTCTCTCTCTCTCTCAAATAATTAAATAAAATCTTTAAAAAAGAGAGAGAGAGAGATTAATTGTAAGTAAGTAGTTTACACAATAGTGGAGCCTGTCTGGGCAACTCCAAAATTCTTAAGGTAGTCCATCAGACAGGACAAGCTGGACTGGAGCAGGGGATGGACCTGCTCACAAATTCCACAGGTGGCATTTATATTGCCTTGACCTTGCCTACTTTTAAAAAGACTCTTGTGATTATACTGGTCCCACCCAGATAATCTTTACACCTTAAGAAAGATCCTTAACTAAATCATAATAGCAAAGCCTCTTTAACCTCATAATGAAGGCATTTTTAGGTTCCAGGGATTAGGATGTAGACATCTTGAGGGGAGGGTTATTCTGAATACAATAAGAATCAACAGTAACAATAGAACTAGGAAAAAAAAAAAAGAAAGAAGATCGTAAAGATTGGAATCTTTATTGACCTTCCTAATTTCATTGAATGCAGATAAAGTTTTAATGATTTTTTACTTTAATGAAAAAAATGACATAACTAGGCTTTTAAGATTTTGCTAATACTAAAAATATGTTATGATCTCCCTGTGTAGAAAAATTTTTAAGAAGGTTAAAATGTTATTTATATAGAAAAGATTTACTGAGAAAAAGCCAGTTTTGTATCGTTCATAAGGAATCAAATTAACAAGAAAGTTAAAGTTTATAAAGCCATATTCCACCTGGAAAATTAAATAATGTACAGGTATACAAGAGATCATTTTAAGATTAAAAAGATAGGAAGTTTAGATATGGGGGATGTTGAGATACTCTACTCCACTGAATTGCTCAAAGGACTGACTATAAATGATTTTAAAAAATGCAATTATGTCCTTTGGAATTTCTCCAGAACTCTGTTTTTTTTTTTTTTTCCTTATGAATCCAATTTCCAAATGTGCTATATAACAGAAAAGAAAATCAAATGATCTACCAGTTTGTTCTTTGACAATGAAGAAAACTATACATTCTGTTGAGAATGTAATAAAATAAAAGCTGTTAAAGAAGAACAGTGAAAAACAAGAATAATTTCAGAAAGAAAATATCTAAAACCAGTAGATAAATAGACCAATGAAAGAATCAAAATAATATTGGATTAGAATAATAAAATGAGTAGTGAATGAACTGAATCAGTATTGATAAAATACTTTGCTAAAGAGAGGCAAAAATTTACTTGATTAAATCCTTTGAGAGATTAGAACCATGAGTGGTGAATTTTGAAAAGAAACACTGTATTTTAATTCTTTTTTCAAAATCTTCAAAATTTATTTTATGGATAACTTAGATACAGGTTCTGGTTATTACTGTACATATACTTTCATTTTCTTGTTAGGATCCCAAGATATTTTGCTTGATTCCACACTTAATTCCATGTCATCGCAAAAAATAAAATTCTAGTATGTTATTCTTGAAGCTATTATATTCTCTCTCTACTTATAGTATTTAATCATTAGCCTTTTTTTTTAATACCACCACTGTATATTTACTATAGCACTTATAATCTAGCAATGATATGTGGGAAGTTCTCTGGGTACCATGTCAGCAATCTAGAGGTCACAGAGTGTGTCTTAATTATTTTTAATCTTTAATCACTCATCATAGCGTTTGGTGCATTCTTCTTCTTCTTAGTAGTAGTAGTACATTATTATTACATTCTTATTATTATTACTACATAATGAGGTGGATTTGATGCCTAAGCTAGTGACTATGATATTTAATGACTATTTCTATTTCTACACATAAGATACTGAAACATATAAGTGTTATTTTGAGAAATAGCATAGTTATCAGAAAGGGATGAGAGATAAATAAAAGGTTTTTGTCTTAATTTAGGGTTAACTGTTGAAAAGAATATAAAATTATCAACAATATCTCCTGAATATTCACTTCTTTTCTTCCTCAAGTGAAACCTATGGGGAATAAAAAATTAGTCAAAAACAGAAAGCAGGGCGTTTCAATGTAAAATAAATTTTCTGGCATTAAGGCATAACACAGATAACAAACTAAAAGTCTCCATTTAGTTCACTCCTATATGGTCCTAGTGCTAGTTAATTGTTCATTGTGCTAGTACTTTATATGTAAGTCTACCTAATTTAATCCTCAAACAATTGTGAATAAAATTACTGTTTAGTTTTACAGATGAGAAGGCATGTTCTTAGAGTCCTACACTTAAAAGAGGTAGAATTAGAATTTAATCCAATTTTGTTGAAGCCCAAAAGTATATCTTCTTACTAAAATGCATCCATCACGTTAATAATATTAATAATACTTTCATTATACCTTTTATGCAGCAAAAGCTTTCAAAGAGTCAGTATATAGGTTCAATTTGAATTTCTATTCTCCATACTGACACCATTTTAGATGAATTAGTTATTGTTACCCTGTACATTGTTTCACAGTATTGTCAAGGATTATGTGTTACATTTCAATAACTTATGAAGCCTGAAGAGTTTTATATTTCAAGATTTGTATCCCAAAAATAACCTCCAACTTTATATTTTGTACATATTATGAATTTTGTTAAATACAGAAACTCTGCTGGGGTGCCTGGGCGGCTCAGTCAGTTAAGCATTCAACTCCTGATTTTGGCTCAGGTCATGATCTCAGGGCCCTGAGATCCAGCCCTGTGTTAGGCTTTGTGCTGAGTATGGAGTCTGCTGAAGATTCTCTCTATTTTCCTCTTCCTTTGCTTCCTCTCCATGCACTCTTGCTCTCTCTGTAAAAAAAATAAAGACAGGAACTCCACTGAATTAAACATTTTTGTACATATACTTTTCTTACTGCATGTAGTATCTGTGATTTCCAGGATTCTTAGACGACGTGTTGCTTAGTTCACCATAGACTAAGCTATTAAACGTAGCTTCCTAAGATATAGTGGGCACTGGGCACTGCCATTATTCTACTCATCTCCCCAGTCTATAGATTTTTAATCTTGAAATACATGGCAAATTAAGTTACACATAAATTTTGAGAAAAACTAAAGAAAATCACATCTCAAAGAATAATTCATTCTCAGGAATTATCACTTTAATAATAATATTGTTACTAATGGGGTGCCTGGCTCAGTGGGTTGGGGCCTCTGCCTTCGGCTCAGGTCCTGGTCCTGGGGTCCTGGGATCAAGCCCCACATCGGACTCTCTGTTGGGCAGGGAGCCTGCTTCCTCCTCTCTATCTGCCTGCCTCTCTGCCTACTTGTGGTCTCTGTCAGATAGATAGGTAAAATCTTAAAAAAAATAATAATAATATTACTATTGTTCTGGAACACTTAAAACAGCACATTATTGGTCTTCCAAAGAAATTGTTTCTAAATTCCTTCAAGAGTTAGACATAAACCCTATTCTATTAGATTACAAAATGAACTATGGAGATGCTTACCTGATTATTAACCAGAAGCAAATGCATGTCAGGAGTTTTTACTTGAGAGTTTTAATATTCCATTAAATATTTACTTTAAAAATAAACCTTTATACAAGGAAATGAATTAGAGATGTATATCTACATGTTTTAAGCTAAATTGTCTGGAACATGTTTTACACTTCACAAAATGGAATTAGAAAATTAAATTAAAGTAACTATGTAGTAAAAATCTTGTAAGCGAAGATAAATGCTTAGGTTGATATTATATTGTGTCAAAAATCAAAGTAAATTGCAGAACCATATATTTTATATACAAAGGTTAGAAATCTCTGGCTAAAATGATAAAACAGGAATGATGTATTTCAAATAGTCTTTTAAAACTGTGAATTAGAGGCTTCTTCTTTAACAGGATTAAGTATAAATGTAAGCAAAAAGCAACATCTTATTTTTCAATTGTTGAAAAAATATATCCTGAAAATTTGAGGAGGTATTTTAACTCTTATTGTCTACAAATATGACCCCCCCTTTTTTTTTAAAGATTTTATTTAGTTATTTGAGAGACAGAGAGTGAGCCCAAGCCAAGGGAGGGAAAGAAAGAGAGAGAGAGAGTGAGAGAGAGAAAGAATCTCAAGTAAACTCCAAGCTGAGGGTGGCATCCTATGTGGGGCTTGATCCCACAACCTAGCGATCATGACCTGAGCTGAATTCAGAAGTTGGACCCATAACCAACAGAGCCACATCCAGGTGTCCCAAAATGATACAGCTTTAAATTTAATTTCCATTATTAACATTTTTTTTCTGTCACATTCTAATGTCTTCACAATTAAAAGTAAACACGGAGTTGATATTTCTTGATTCCCATAGAATAAAGACATCAGGCTGATTTTGAGCTATTAATGTGATGTCACTGGACATGATGTTGGGGAAAATGCACATTATAACACTATTTTTTTAAAGATTTTATTTATTTATTTGACAGACAGAGATCACAAGTAGGCAAAGAGGCAGGCAGAGAGAGAGGAAGGGAAGCAGACTCCCTGCCGAGCAGAGAGCCCAATCCAGGGCTGGATCCCAGGACCCTGAGATCATGACCTGAGCCGAAAGCAGAGGCTTTAACTCACTGAGCCACCCAGGTGCCCTAACAGTATATATAACACTATTATCAAGCATTTCCATCATACAGATAAACTTTAAAACCTCAAGAACAAAATACAGTAAGTGGTGAGTGTTCAACATTTATTGCATTTGCTTTTAATATCATGTTTAATGATGTTAAGTGATATATTATTTTAATAATGGTCATATTTAACAACTGGTTTACAACACTACTGAAAAATTAAAAATTAACATTTGTGATGGTAAAAACTGGCTCAAGCATATAATTGAAAAGGTCTTATAAAGCAGAAAATCAGACTGGCCCATAATCTTACACAATATAGAGGAAGAAAATGGTGTCCCAGTACAGTCTCAAGATGCTGATAAAATGGGCATTTCATGGGTTCTTTTAAGATATCAGTAGTGGATAGAGCTATCATAGTAAGTCCACACCACTACTGCTTCTAACCAAGATGGAGTAATAAGGAAGCAAATTACCCTTTTGACTAGAATAAATTAAAAACTGGGCTAAAATATAAAATCAACATGTCTTCAGGTATTAACCATTGGGTAATGAGGGACAATAATCACTGAAAAAGAAGTGGGGGAAATATGAACCTTATAATTTTCCCAGACTTCAGCATAGATGAAGTTTTCAAGCCCTGGTGAATGAAAGGGGAACTCAGACAGAGCATAGAAGTCTCTTTGACTTAAAGATATGGAGTTGGGAGTCTAGAGAATCTAAGATACCTGGAGTTCACAGAGCAAAGAGCAGAATGCCTTACAGAAAATTTTGGAGACCATTATAGCATTCAAGTATTCAGCTAAACAGTAGTCAGTGCTTGTGTGAGGATGTTATTGAATGCTACTGGTGGCCAGAAAAATAAATCAACTGAAAAGATTAGAGGGAGTAGTGCCCCTGACTCATATAAGGCCAGAGAAAGAATCTACTCCCCTTATCTAGGGAAGAAAACTTCATAATTCACAAAGAATACACTAGACTAAGAGGATTCTTTCCTTGTGATGAGAAGAAATTAACTTTAGACTAAACTTTGCTATGGACTCATCTAAAAAAAAATGCTTCAAAACAAAAATCCAAAGGAATAACACTGTCTCTAAGTAACTTAACTGTCCCATAACAAAGCTTCAGAATATTTAAAAGTATATAAAAATATCTATCAAGGTAAAATTCTCATTTTGGGCACCCAATAAAAAATTGCAAGGCATGAGGAGACCAGAGATTATAATCTACAATAAATAAAAGCAACAAAAAAAATATCAATCCAAAGATTCACTAATGACACAGATAATAAAATTAATGGATAAGGACATTAAATAAATATTATAACTGTATCCCATATGCTGAAGAAACTATGGAAAGAATTTAATTCATTAAATGGGACATTAAAGAAATCAAAATTCTATAAATGAAAACTAACATGTCAGTGATGTATAATACACTGCCATGAGATTAACATCAAGTTAGGCATTTTAGGAAAAAAAAGATAGATTTGATGGCATAACAACAGTTTCTCTGAAATGAAACACACACACAAACAAAAATAGAACATTAGTGAACTGTAGAACAGATTTAAGCTAAGCCAATATATGTATAATTGTAGTCCTTCAGAAGGGTAAGGGTGAAGAGAAAGAGGAAGAAGAAGAAGGAGAAAAAGGAGGAGGAGGAGAAGTAATAATAATAATAATGGCTGAAATTATTTTTCAAATTTGTTGTTAATTATAAACCTATAAATCAAAAAACTCAAAAAGCTCCAAACACAAGAAACATTAGAAAATTGCACAAAGGCATTGATTAAGCAAGTTTTTCAGAGGGTATTTTAAAAGTATGTAGAGAAAAAATATATATATCTGTTATATACAGAGAAATAAAGATAAGAATAACAATGTTTTTCTTCAGACAATTCAAGCCAGAGTACAACATCGCAACATCTTTAACGCATCAAAAGAAAGAAAAACAAATTGTTAATCTAGAATTCTTTACCAGTAGAAATTATTTATTTTTAAAAAACAAAGGTGAAATAAAAACTATTATGCAGACAACACTGAAATAATTCACTAGTAGAAGACCCGTACTACAAGAAACATTGAAGGATATTGTTCATGCCCAAGGAAAATATATACCATATGGAAACTTAGATCTACACAAAGAAATAAGATAATATCTACATTAGTAGAATGAATTTATAGTGGCATTCCTATGTCCTGAAGACTTTTAATTTTGTCATCAATATTATATAGAAAAAAATTCCTCTACCTCAACTTCATTAAGCATGGGCCTACACTGAGTGCAGATCTGAATCAACAGCTAAGTAAAAGAATGGAATCGAACACAACTACAGTCATGTTCAAGTCAGAATCTCAGGTAAAATCAATCACATTAGTAAATTTAATCTGCTTTTTCTTCTCTCCAAGTTCTATACCAGAAGAACTAATTAACACAAGTTATCCCAAAATTGTGCCAATCTAAAATAGGAAAAACCTTCTCTACTAGGTTATGATGGTTTAACAGTCCTTACAATATGATGGTCCTTTACTTTAGTTTTGGAATCTGTGACAGTTGAAGGATAAGACTCAGAAAATAATGAACCAAGGGGGTGAGACAAGGCAAGATTTCCCCCACAGAAACTGTCTGTTGAAGTCACTATTATAATTACTGCCATTATTTCACTCTTGCCCCAAACATTTGCCATTGAACCACTCATTGGATACCTACTTACTGTCAAGACACTGAAAAATAGGGGCACGTGGAGGCCTAGGTGGCTCAGTGGGTTAAGCCTCTGCCTTCAGCTCAGGTCATGATCTCAGGGTCCTGGGATCAAGCCCCGCATCGGGCTCCCTGCTCAACAGGGACCCTGCTTCCCCCTGTCTCTCTACCTGCCTCTCTGCATATTTGTGATCTCTGTCTGTCAAATAAATAAATAAAATCTTAAAAAGAAAAGACACTGAAAAGTAACTTTGATATTGAATTTAAATTATGTCACTATTTCTAGGTTCAAAATACACAGAAATTATTTTTAATTGTATAAATTAAATCATATTCTAAAATCTTTCTTCAAAGACATTGAAAGAAAATATGAGATCACTACTATTTTGGTAGCAAAAGGCAGGACCCTGAATACTGTTTGTTTGGAGTTTCAAAAATATGAATTAATGAGCATTGAAAATACAAGAAGACCATTTTGTTCTGGGAATAAACTTTAGATAATTTTATTAATGAAAATATACAATTTTATTTATTTATTTTTGTATATGATTTTATTAAAATAAACTAGAAAATGCAAAGCCATACCACCATTTATTGTTATAAACATGACCTGTATCACAAAATTAGCTTAAAAAATTATTTTTTGTAATGGAAAATCAAAATCCTAGTGTTGATTAGAAACTTGATAAACTTATTTTATAAACCAAATGAATGAATAAACAGAAGAATATGGCCAAGAAACCGTGATAGAAAGAAAATTCAGAGAAGACTTGCTTTTTTGAGATAAATTATACTATTAAAACTAAAATATCTAAAATCATTTAGTGGCATTAGTGGAAACTTAAAATGCTGTAATGGGTTATAAACCTCAAAAACAGACTCCAGATTTTACAGAAATTTATTATGTAACAATTGTGATCTTTCATATTAAGAGCCTAAAGATAGGTTTTCTACTAACCCTAGGAAAATCTGGTAACTAGAAAAAATATAAGTATAACGCTGTATTTCTAGTTCACTTTACTTACAAAGTACATTCTAGAGTGATATTCTAGATAAAAAGGATTCAAATATAGAAAAGAGAAAGTACAGATGAAGATGAAATATCCAAATGTTTCAGGATAGTTTAAAATACAATTTATTATTTTTTCTATGTGTTTCCATTATTTCCGTTTTTCTATTAAATACTCATCATAGAGGTGGCTTCTGATATTTTGCCAATTAACCTAGTTTAAGCTCACTTTTAAGTATAACAGAAATATACACATTTAAATTCTTTGAAGTGTGAGTTCTAAAAGTTCAGGATTTGAAAACTTTCCAGAACATTATCCTACATATTTCATTTTAATTTCAAACATAGAATGCATGACTTTGATCATATAGTGGCCAAAATGACATAGATGGTGACTTTTGCCAGCTATGTTTATTAAAAATACATAAACAAATTTACATGTTATTCCATAATGCCAAATGTTAAGTCAAAGATTGGCATATTAAGAAAGAATCTGAAGATAAATTCTGGGTATACAACATACACCACAGTGACTATAATTAACAATACTGCATTGTTTATTTGAAAGTTGCTAAAGTGTAGATCTTAAAAGTTTTCCTAACAGGAAAAAAAAAATTATAACTATGTATGAGAATGGATGTTAAATAAATGTATTGTGATTATTTCATAATATACATATATATCAAATCATTATGTTGTATATTCCAAACAAATACAATGGTATTTGTCAATTATATTTCAATTTAAAAAATAAATAGATGATAGTAGATTGTTTTATAGTGTATGTAATATCAGAGCAAGAGCTTGTGTAATTTCTGTAGTTACACTGGAAAAGTCTGACAACACTGAAGAGCCTGAATGAGAAGTCTGTGCTATTAACAAACAGCTCATTTTAAGCAATGGAAAGAGAAAACCATTGTTACCTCCCCTATTTTTCTCTAAAAAAAAGGGAATGTTCAAAAAAAAAAAAAAAAAAAACTAACTCAGGTCTTTTTTTCTTCCCTAAGTTAAGCTTTATTTTTCATAATTATATCATCCTAGACATGAAATGCAGTGACAGTAGATATCACATCAAAACATTTTACTCTCAATCCAGAACACCACAAGAAGAACTGTAAGAAAGGAAATAAGCTTTGACATCTTTGTCAAGTCAAAATTGCAGGTAATTATTTTAAAGTAGGCCTTCTTTTTTATTTTAAAACTGAAGGAAGAAAAGTGGCCGTAATTATTCTGTGATGAAAATTTAAAAATAGTACAGTCCATAATTCCAGGAATTATCAATTCTATTCACTATGTGATGCAGTAGGAACCCAAAAAATAAAACAGTTATGTAAAAAAATGTAGCTTAGTACAATGAGCTAAATGCAATTCCAGTTATCATATAGAACATTCAAATAAAGAACACTAATTTGAATGTTGTACTATTTAGTATCCTGTCACAAATATTAATATTTAATGAAATTATGTCAACATAAATGACATATATAGTGTATGCAGAGATTTTTATAGTTCTTAGCCTAGTAAAAAGTACAGTTATCTGAGCTATAGTGAAAAACACTATCAACATCTCCATGATACTACACAACAATATGATTTTTATGATATTCCTCATTAGTGACTATTCCATAGAGAGCAACATTTTCCTTTAATAAAAGGATTTTGCCCTTCTTATACTACATACTCACAAGGTAAACATTTTCAATACTTTGAAAGATATTAGAAAAGTCCCTGGATGCTTGAAGCAATTTGAAGGAAGAAACAGACAAAAAATAAGTTGTTAATAAGTATTAAAGGAAAATAACATATAAGCCTAGTAAAAAGTAGGTACTTAAAATAATGATAACTATAATAATAAATTGTGCTTTTTTTTCTGAAAGCAGAAAAGGATTTCCATTAACCCCCCCAAGAACAGCCCAATGATTTCATGCATCTTCATATATTCAAAATAATGTAGTAACACAATTCAAACTGCATTTAAATCTGTCTTTCGATATGGTTATTAATGGAATCAAAGTTATCCACAGAATATCTTTTCCAGCCAAATGGTTTTGTATTAGACACATCTGTTTTATTTTGTAGAGGCTAACAACGGGATACTTGCAGGTCTATGATAAAATAGACAAAATATAAAACCAGTATGTATCAAAGTAGACTTGAAATGAATGGGTGAGTTTCTGAATTTAGTTACATTAAAAAAAGGCAATAAATCATTGGTTTTGGTAGTCGAATTTTCTTAGGACTTACTAGATGGCAGACACTGTTGTTACAGCTTTTTGTATATTAACACTTTAAATCCTCACAAGAACTCTTTGAGTTAGTGCTATTTTTATTAACCCAGATTTACTGACATGGAAGCTGAGGCACAGTTATTAAATTGCCAATGTGCAAAGCTAGGTGAACAGCTGAGATTCATGCAGAGCAGTGTGGCTCTATCCTGCCTGAACTTTCCACTACACTAAAAATTACTCTCTGAATTATGTGTTCTGAATCGAAGTGGACATTCACAAACTCTTCTTTTCCAGTAATTAATTAGGCCTCAGATTAGTATGTGTCTGTCATTATGTTCCAGTGACACATAAAATAGTTTATTTTTTATCTGATGCTTACTTCTAATTTTATAAAATTAGAAAATAGTTATTCTCTAAACCAGTGAAGAATAATTTAATAGCATTCTTTTATTTGTAAAAAAAAATTGAGCTCATATTATATGAAAACATTATTCATAATTCTGGTAAAATTGAATTAATAAGTCCTAATATTTGTCCTAAAGTGATTTGTAATACGTAAACATTGTTCAACCTGCTTGGAATGCCCTACCACTTTACTACTCCCAATTCCCACAAACTCAATTGCTGTAATTCTGTGATCTTTAGATGAAAATTTTCTTGACTTCTCCAAGCAGCATTAATTCTTCTGTTATGTTACTGAACTATTATTTCCATATGTCTTTTTTACATTTTCTAAAAATAATGTTTCTACAGTAAATTAATATTAATTAATGAAATATAGCTTCCTCTCTTTCTCTACTATCGTGATTTATCTCCCTGAAAGTAAGTAGTGTTCAGAGCTTAGTATGTATTCTCACAAAAATATTACAGAAAACAAAAAAATAACAAAAATTTTTATGTATATTTGAACTTTTCTATATTTGTTCTGGTAACAGGGTTAATGTTTGTTGGTTTACTAGTATAAGTATAAGCTGGAAAGTGAGATCAACTAAGATAAGAAAATATCTTCCAGTTCTTAGAAGACTTTATAATAGCTTAGTATATGTATTTGGTTGAATAAATACATCAATTCATGGTTTCATCAAATATGCAAACGCACACAAATGAACACAGAAGTGCAAGCACTTTGACTTGGATTTGAAAACAGAAGAACTGACTTTAATGCCAATCTCTTTACTTCTAGTAAAGCTATCTGCAATAATTCCATTAACTATCTGCATTTTGACTCTTAGTTAAGAAATGGTGTTAATAATATGTATGTAAAGGGATCTCACAGTAATGGCCATTTTTTTCTTGTAAACTTTAAAAACCTCTAAAATTAAGTATTACACCAAAATACACTTTTATATTAATATTCACATTGAAACATAAAATGTAATTATTTATTAAACAATATGATAATTGATTATGATTATGGGACTAAGTGATAGATACAGCATATATCTGTCTAGACCCAGAGATCTTATTTATGAGATATAAAGTGAATATTATGCAATGTTTTTATTTTTTCAGAATAAGGTGTATGAGATTGTTAGCCTGGAGGATTTTTATGTAAAATGCTTTCAGTCATTTATGGAAATGGTATGGAAAGCACAATATCAACAAAGCAAACTGTATTCAGTAAAATTCTTGGAATGTAACCAATTCACAGCCAGTTTCTCTCATGGCGCTGTGCATATTCAAGGATTTTTGTTTGTATGTTTTAATGTGGACTGGATTTTGGACTGAAATATGAGACTGATGAAGAGATGGAGATCTCCAAGATTTGTACACATGACCTCTTCAGGCCATGTTCTCACTAGCCATTTTGCAAAGCAGTTTGTAATATCATCTAACATTAAGTAGAACATTTGATCTGTTATGTATGATCATGATTTCACATAGCTTTATCAGTTGGTTTCATAAATGAAGGGATACAAAGTTAGATGATATTTGAAAGTATTTGAATTTAGGTCAGCACAATGGCAGGAGCTCACAATTAAGATTATTCAGGAACATTTTTCTATTTTTCACTCCCAGTTATATTTAGCTCTTATAAAAGTCATCTCTGGGAAGGTATTTGTGAGGTACAGTTATTATTCAAAACCCAATGAACTGACATATCAAAATTTTATATTTTTTCCTCTAAGGTTAATGAATATTTACAAAGTTAATCAAGAATTGATATAATAATTTGGGAAAATTCTGGCATACATTTATTTATTATTTTTGCTTTGAATAATCAAGATTTTTGCTAACATTCATCAAATGTAAAAGGTTATCACTGAACTATTTATTTCTCAGAGCAGAATATGAAAGACGTGGAAAATAAGGGAGTAGTTGAAGGAAATTCCATAACTATATGCCCATTATCAACCAACATTAGGGGAAATAAAGCACTTTCTGGAATACAGACTGAGTGGACTTTTCTACTACATACATAATGTGTCCAATAAGCATACATGCAATGTTTACCCTGATTCAGGAGTGTGATGGACAACAGAAACACAAAAGTGACAGACCTGGTCCCTATCCTGAAGGAATACACTGTCCAGTAGACAGACTGAAATGGTAAGATTATAAGTCTTAAAACTGAGAAAACTGATTTAATGGTTCAAGGAGGTAGAACAGAAAAAGAAAAAAAAAAACTAATTACCTTCAGTTTCAGAGAGAGTTTGAATTTACTTATAATTTAAGAAGGACCCAAGATATGTTTTAAAAAGTATTCCATATTTATAAAGACTTGAAAGTTTACCTAAGTCAAAAATTTCAGGCACTTAATCTTATAATGTTTTCTTTTCAAAACCTAGGTTTCCAATATACCACCATCGATGATATCAGTGAGTGAGATGTTCTCTGGGTAGTTCTACATTTTAAATAAGTAAAATGAACTACTTATTTTTCATTTCCCATGCATTGTATTCCTCAACACATAAGGTGTTATGTTTATGTTAATTGACTGAAAGGTAGTTGGAGATAAGAAAGAACCTGATAATGCCCAGCAGTGAAAACCAGATTTTCTATAAGGAATAAAAAGTTCAACTCTAGTTTAAATTTCCTGGAGTGGGGGGATAAAAGCTATGAATGCTAGTTTTGTTTGTTTATTTGTTTGTTAAGATTGTATGAAAAGTTTATTCTTTTCACATCTCATGTCTCAGTCTGATTTTTCTCATTACTGACTTTAGGCTACAATATTCATGTACACACAAATGATAATTCAGGTAAGCAAAATAACATTTAATCATATCATCATGGCTGACATTTTTGTGCATTTCCACACATCTTATTTTCCTATATATATACTGTATAATGGGAAGTAAAATCAGTGCTAGAAATTAAAAAGATATCTCTCTTTCTCATTGTAATTGCTTCTTTTCTTACAACAGTGATACAGGAAATAAAGGTGGTGTTATTCCCTTTAGGATAAAGAAACTGGGCTCAAAATTTGAGTTGCTCCATGACATAGACGTAAGTGGAATGCCAGTGTTTCTTTGTGCTGCTATATGCTGGAGAACGTCAGAAACATTAGTATACTCAGGTTCAGAAAGATAAGCAGTCTAGTTCACAGCTGAGAACTTGAGAAAGCTCAATTTCTCTGCATAAAAAATTGTGAGGAATATTTGCTTTTCACACTGTTAGCCAAGGAGAGAAGAAAACCTTGCAAAATGACAAGAAGCCAGAGCTCTAGATGGGAGAATAAGGAGGAACACTCTGTGTTGCCTGGGTGCTCAGTTGGTTAAGTGTCTGACTCTTGGTTTTGGCTCAGGTCATAACCTCAGGGTCCTGAGATTGAGCCCTGCATCGGGCACTGCTCTCAGCAAGGTGTCTGCTTGAGATTCTCTCTTCTCCCTCTGCCCCTCCCCCCACAAATAAATAAAGAAATAACATCATAAAAAAAAATAAAGGAGACACACTCATTATCAGGATTCAGTGCCCAAGTGACTTTGAAAAATGAGGTAGAATAATATTCAGGATCATATTTAATTCTGTCCTCTGCTGTAGAGTAACATCTCTCTATCGTGTTAGGTTTTCATAGCATTTAGCTCACAGAGACCTATTTAATTGGTTCTTTGGGGATAATGGAGGAAGGAGAGCTATACCTGGGAATGAGAGAGGAGATGCATGATTCTGCACATACAGTGGTTAGAAATGGAGAGAGACAGAGGAATTATCAGGAGCAACAGTCACCAGGCAAGATGTTAACACCTTCAGATTTCTCAAGAGATGTTAGGAAGCATTCCTATTTGTTATTAAATCCCATGAGATGATGAGGTGACTTTTAGCCAACTTTAACTAAGTCTTAAAGGTTAATGTGTCCCGTATAAGCTAGAAGGTCTGAGGAACACCAGAACATTTTCCACTTGGCCTACACACACACACACCCACACACACACATTCACACACATTCTATATATTTGCAGTTAGATTGAGATTTTATGCTACAGTTTTCTAATCTGCTCCTTTATTTAGTAAGATACCATGTAGGCTTTACCAATTCATTAAGTCGTGGAACTTACCAAACTTTCAAAAAAGCACCATTATATACCATTCCATGGATCTACGTAGTTCATTCACTGGCCTTTCACAAAATAAGTTATTTTACATATACTAAGTAAAGAAAACACTTTTGTTTAAATTTATGGTATTTGCATATTGTCATTTTTAGCCTAGAGTTATTAAAACTGAACATTTAACTACATTTGTAGTCCTTACATTATAATTTGAATATATGTTATACATATGGCTTATTTATCCTAAAATTGTAAGTATTGATTTGTGATATTTAAGTTATCTTTAAATTTTCAATAGTACATAGCACAGTGGCTGCACAGGGTAGATGCTTAGTAAATATTTCTTGGATATTGAAGTAATCAAGTATTTATATTATAAATCTGCTGTTAAGCAATAATAGTTTTCTTTTATAAGATTTGATCAAATACTTATTATTTTGTTAGTAATTTTTATTAAATTTTAATCCTACTTATCTTTTTGTATTTGTACTTAGCAATTATATGACTTAATGATTTTATGCCATTGACTTTACGTTCCCTCAAAACAAAACAACATAAAAATATTACGCAAATTAAATTTTGAGAGCTACATCTTTTAACAAAATAAAAATTACTTTAGAAATTTCCAGTAAACCACTTATTTTATGAATATTTACATGTGTCTAGGGTTTTACTATAACTTAATGATTTTTTTGCAAACACATTAAGCTCTTTGAGAGATAAAACCAGCACATCTTACACCTGAGTGAGCCAGGATATATCACAGGATGCAGTAACTAAGTGACATAATACAAAGATGTCATTGATCAATCATTGAAAAAATAAGCAGAAAAAATAATTGCAATTGTGTTAATCAAAGATTTGTACTTTTTACTCAATTCCAGAACAAACACATACAAAGCAAGAAATATGAGCCCGTATTATAATGTTTTAGAGGAATTTGCTCTGAAAAAGTATTGAGTGATATTTTCTAGTGCAATTCCATAATTTCAAAACTAAGACTTTTTTCAGGGCATCCCCAAATGAGACTTTATCAACCATGGTTCAATCCTTATTATCACCTAAATGAGTACTTTAGTGATCCGGATAATGGCAGTTAAAAGTCTTATGATCTTCCTTTGCTGTCATGCAAAGTCATCAATATTAGATATAAAGAATTTCTGATGGGGAAATATAAGATTTGCAAGCCAACAGACCTGTGTCTGTGACTCTAGTAGTAAGCAAAGCCTTTCTCATCATGTTACATTGTGTTTGGAACTGCTCATAGGTGAGTTTTAAGCCATGCTTTTATGTTTACAGGGCCCTGGTGTGCTTGATCAATAGTTCAGCATTCATTATATCAACATTCTGACTCTTTCTAAATCCATTGTTTATTGGATGATCTGAATGATGGAATCAGCCATGCCTGGATTATTTCATTCCGTATGTACTGACATTATGTTCAGTTAAGTTCAGGAAGTTGGAATATTTGACCCTTAATATGATACCTGTCTTCTTTCTACTTTTTTTTTTTTGTCAGACTCACTGTGAGAAACCAATCTCTAATGAAATTATGAGTCATCCCAAGCAACATTTCTATCATTTGTCAAAGCCTCCTTTACTTCCAGTTCATTAACCAAAATAGTTTTGTTTTTTTAATCTGTTTATTCTAGAATATACTCCGTCTAAAATTCTGGCATTATAAAAGAACAGAAGTTAGAACTCTATTTTATTACAATGTGACTTTAGCACAACTCAAATATACTATTTTATATGTAAACTAAAAGGCTACGTAACTTAGTTTTAGATGATACCTCTTTTTGCCTTTTGTAGCCTTACAGAGAAGTGATTACATAAATCCATTACAATAAATTAATGGAAAATTCTATATTTTCCCCAATTAATTCTTAGGAAGCATAATTATTAAATAGATAATAAATAAGAAGGTAGGCTAGTTTTCCCAGGATATGCCAGTTTAAGTTAGCAAGCCTATAACCAAAAAGGATCTAGATTAATATTAATAGTAATGATGATGACAGTAATAATAGAGCTCACACTTACATAGCAATTAACATGTGTCAGGAACTATTCTCAGTGCTTTACACACATTACACCAATAACTGTATTAGAAAACAGAATGTTTCAGATTGTGATGATATTAAAGATATGTAATGATCTGTATGGTTTGTGGCAGACACTGCAGCTTCTACAGCTGATAGTTAACTCTCTGGCTGATAAAGGCCCGATACTGATGCTCATGATGTCTGTGGGTTCTAATAGGTACTGAGCTGTCTATCCTCTTGAGTTGTAGCATTACTGACAGGAATGGCATCAATCCTACCATGTCTAGGCCCCCCCATAAGGTGCCTGTACCTACAGACCACCTCAAGATATATTTAAATTTTAAATTTGGTGGGGGGTATCCTGTGGTATCTCCATTCTCTCAAACCCTCATACATTAGTTTGAAATAACCATCTGGGGGACTTCAGGAGGCCCAGGCAGTAACTTTATAATTTTATTTAAAATTATACTGATTGGCGCAGGTCTCCCAAAGAAAACCATAGGAGTGTTAGCCTGTGTGATGAGTGATGAAAACAATTTCACTCAAGAATCATCAGTTCAGAGACAAAAGACTATGTCAGGCGATTTTTTTTAAAGGAAATGTTTCAAAAGCGTGGTATGGATTGAGCATGGATTGCAGATGTTTACAATTTTCTTTACAAAGAAGTTGAAGAAAGCAATGTGGTCTGAAATGGAAACATGAGTTAATATGCAGGGGCAGGAGACCATGAGACAGGTCTCCAAAATAAATAATCTGATTTTGGCTGGACATGAGGTTATGGGATTTATAAAAAGTAAGTCTAAAAATATAGGTTGACTTTAAATCGTAGAATACCCACGTCTCACAGTCTTAAATTGGAACATAATCAGTAAGGCTGTGGGGAGTTGTTAGAGGCACTGGGAAAAGGAGTTCCCTGATTACCACATTATTTACAGAGAAAACTGAGCACTAGGAAGCAGCAGGAGTTAAAATGGGAAGAGATTAATGTAAAGGAGACCATTTCTGAGAATGTGTATACAATAAAAATATAATGGAAAGAGAACAGAAATTGGTGAAAATAGAAGAGAAGATATAGATTCAAGAGACTTTAGGAGAATGATTTCCAGGAGTGCTTGTGAATTATGTCCATGAAGTTGGCATAGTATCTACCATGAAAGTTTGGGTAAGTAGCCTCCAGGCCCATTATCCCTCTTTCACCTGAAAGAACTCAACTTCTGTATTATTTATCCACCAGGGTTCTTAAAAGCTATTTCATTTTTATTTTTTACATATTCTTTATTACATTCCACTTTGTAATTATACAAGTTATAAAAGTAAGGCTCCAATTTGAAAAAAAAAATGAAAGCTATGTGAAATATGTATACACACACACACATACACCACACACACATACACACACCATATATATACATACATATATATACATACTTACACACATACGTGTGTGTGTGTGTGTGTGTGTGTGTGTTTGTGTGTAGGGTTTAGGATGCTTCAAAAAAGCACATGACATATGCAAGGTACTGGAAGTAGATATATGGAATTGGATATTATGTCTTTAAAAATTACACTTAAAACCATGAGACCATAAATTTGCCAAGGGGGGAAAGATAAAAAAAGGAAAGGTATGAGAAAGCAGAGCAAAATTTTGAGCTAATATTTTCGAGGGTGTAACATTAGGAGAAATAGGAACAAGTCTTAAGGCAGAATATGATTAGTTCTATAGTCACAGAAACTGGGTTTCTTGGACTGATATAGAAGGCAAGGACAGTTGGAGTTCCAAGAAAATTTGTGAGAGGTTCTCAGTAATTTTAACTGTATACAGTCAAGATAGATGCAGTCTTAGAAAGTGCTGATGGATTTAGTTTTGAAAAGAGCAGTTCCCCTCAAATGATGTGCAACGAAGATCCAGGCGATCAAGTCCTGAGAAGAGATAAGGGAAAGACGATTTCAGGACATTTGGCAAAGAAAGGAAGGGAAGAAAAAAAGACTAACAAGTTGGTAGGGTCTACAAAAACCGTTTTTATTTTCTGTGTTGTTGTTTTAAAGACCAAAGGACACCTCAGTATGAATATGAGGCTCATAAGAATTTCTGACATAGATGGAGAGAAAGAGATGCAAAATGCAAGTTTGAAGGAATAATTGAGCAATTTGCTTACTGTTTGGGGACACAGGCTCAAAGACAAATGGGAAAGGTTATTTTTACCAAAAAAGAAAAAAAAACCACACATGGGTTTTATGAAACTATGTGAAGTTTCATATTCAGGCATCAATTTCAATATGGAGAAAACAAAATCTGCTGAAAACATGAAGGAGACCAGGAAAGAGATCGATAATTGGGGTGATTGGAGGTGATTTAGAGAGCTGGTTTTTTTTTTTTTTTTAAATAAGTACTTAACAGACAATAAAAACCTGAATTAAAGAGATTGCCTATCAGAATTGGGGAGTTTCTACTTCAGCCTGGAATTGAGGATATAGTTATACAGATAAAAAATAAATCTAAACCTCGGTAAAGAGACACTTTCCTTGAAAATACTGTTGCAACAGAAGTTAGGAGCTATGGCAACAGGAATAACAGTCTGGTCCTAAGATGGGCAAGCATTTCCAAGTTAGGCAAACTTAAGAATCCATTAGGTAAATGGATTTTCTTTTATGAGAGTCTAAACAAGTCTGGCAAGAACCAGGTATGGGGCTGTGGGATGAACAGAAGGCATGATCTGACAGTTGATGGGTGAGTGTTTTTCATTGCGACCAGTAGAATCTTTGGAAGGCTCTTAAGGAGACATTGTTCAGGGTTATCTGCGGGTCTCAGTCAGTTAAGCATCTGCCTTCAGCTCAGGTCCTGATCTCAGGGTCCTGGGATCAAATCCCACTTTGGGCTCCCTGCTCAGCAGAGAGTCTGCTTCTCCTTCTGCCCCCAGCCCCTGCTTGGCTCTCTCACTCTCACTCTCAAAAAAAATAAATAAAATTATTTAAAAAAATAAAGAAGATGTTGTTCTGTATTCAGATGTTTGCTCAAGAATGGGTCAGATCAGCACCTGTGTGGAGAGGAGGCATCTGACCAAATTTTGGTCAGGACAAGCTAGTGAGCATTGTGTCATAATTGGTCAGTGGAGACAAACTACTCAGCTAATATTTATGAGACAAATAATGGGAATTTGGAGATTGTGTGTGTCCCTGTCATAGGTAAACGAGAGGGTTATTTCTTCTGGGAGTCTTGCCTATGTCAAATGGAGAAAAGTGGTTCCTTACAGGAAGCTGTTTCCCAGACACATAGGATGGGGGCATTTCTGAACTGTTGTTGTTTTCCAGGAATATGTTCCTGGAAACAGGAGGGTTTCCAGGAGGGTCAGGTAACCTCAACATTGTCAATTATTATTGCTTTTATTTAAATCTTTCAGATGTCACTGAATTGCTAAGAGGAAATGGAGAAAATATGAACTTCATTTTGCTGGAGAATGGCACAATTAAAAAAAAAAAAAAGTGAACTCAGATGGGGCAAAGTTTGTCCAGTGGTGTGAAGTGATCCTAACTAAATAGCCCTCTCTAGAGACAAAGGATGAAAAACAGGCGGCCTGCGTTCAAGATGCTGGCAAGCAGGGGGGTCAAAGCAAAAACAGAAATCTGAACTATTACAACCAGGCCCAGAACATTGTTTAAATGAAGCAGACAGGTGTGTGTGTGTGTGTGTGTGTGTTTATTTGTATGAGTGTCTCAAAATTGCAACTAGTTTTATTGACACTTTCCTAAGTTTTATCCTGCAGCAGTGGAAGATCTAAGCATTCAGAGAACACATAAAGTATCAGTGATGGATAAAATAAAGTTCCACTATGATTATATCCCATGAGTCATGTTTTTTTTTTTTAATGGAACAGCTGCAGGCTTAAGGTTTCTACATAGGTCAGGAATTGTCAATATTGTTAATACTGAGAATTAGAGAGATGGGCTGGGGGTACATATGAGTAATCCAATGTAGCAAAAGCTGTGCAGGCATAATTTAATCAACCATAGTATATAAGTCACAGTCCCTGGAGAAAAGAAATGTCACAAGTTTAGATAATATAAGACTGTTTTAATAAAGGGAGGATTGACAAAGTCATGGTCGTATTGAGGGAACCCTAAAGAACAGTGTAGGGAGCCTGTATTACTCTTAAGCCTGAGTAGAGAGAGCTTCTGGCCATATATGTGATACAGCTAACCAGCAGGGGCCAGGTCTGGGGTAGGGATCCAGGGGGGCAAACTACATAACCCCATTCTCCTCCTCTCTTGCGGTCATCTGGAATACTTCCCATCCTAAAACCCAACAGAAGCAAGAGGACGAGAATGCCTGTTGATGAAACCCTATCCGGGACAGAGCAGGATGAAGAAGGAGAAGAGTAGATCCGGAAGTGCAAAGAGATTTTCAGTTTTGTGAGAAGGGAGATTAGGATTAACGGAAATAGCTAGCTGATTTTTCCCTTGTTAAATATGTGAATCACATTACCTCTTGTTGGACATGCTGTTTGCGTCCAAGGCAGCATCATCAAACTTCCCAGTAGGACTCACATGAAGACACAGGAAAAACACCAAACTGTAATATACCTTGTAACCTAGGGCCAAAATCTGGAAGGAATTTTCCCTAACCTAAGGGAGATGGAGACTGAGGAAAACCTATCAAAGATTTGTCTCATTGCATATTCAGGTTCTATATTCTGTAACAGAGTAAAAGGATCATCTTGAAAGCTACTATATCTGCTGTTCTTTAAAGCATCTAAAGCCTATATGAATCCAAAATAGATCTTATAGATAAAAGATATTGGTTTTTGTTGTTGTTGTTGTCCAAGGTTTATTGATGTTTTGTTGTTGTTGTTGTTATTGTTGTTGTAAAAGATATTATTTTTAATGGACTGGTTATCACTTTACCTTTAACCTAACCTGTCCCTGTCATATCCCTAAAGCAATTCCCAGGAAGATTGGAGGTGTGAGAGATGAGGTTACATGACAGCTTGTTGGAGAGAGTATTAAAACAAGGCAAATAGAAGGACAATGTGTGAGTATATCCTCCCAGGGACTATAGCTCTATTCTCCTATAGGAAGATAATTTCATGATTACGTGAAACAGCATAAAGGTGTTAGGACAATGCACCTATACTACCTGAGTTGAAATATTTGATGTCAATGAGGAGTGGATTACAAGGGAGAAAGAGTAACAAAACAGAGCCTGGGAAGTAATTTTTGGTATTAACACACATATCTCAATCTCTGGAATAAAAAAAGAAGAAAAAGAAGAAGAAACCTAGTAAGCAAAGACATAGATGAATTAATAGTTCAATTAATATGCTTAACACAATGGAAATATGTCAAATTAGAACCAAAAGATGGAAAGGACATTTTTCCAAAGCCCTGGACATATTCACAAAAATTAGCTTTTATATTAGGCATAACAGCAATGCCAAAAGTAAGTAAGTAGGTACACCTGGGCGGCTCAGTCAGTTAAGAGCCTGCCTTCAACTAAGGTTATGATCCCAGGGCCCTGGATTCGAGTCCCAAAATCAGGGCTCCTTGCTTAGTGGGGAGCCTGCTTTTCCTTCTGCCTGCTGTTCCCCCTGTTTGTGGCCTCTCTCTCTCTCTCTCAAATAAAAAATAAGTAAATATAAATAAATAAATAAATAAATAAATCTTTTTAAAAAGTGAGTAAATATTATTTCTATTCTTCCTTCAAAAATTCAAGAATACATGCAAACAGTAATAAAGTTTTCTTTCAAATTTTCATATTCTGGAAACATAATATGAAACTGCATTTTGGTAATATTGAGTAAATAAAACAAGCATTGGGGTGCCTGGTGGCTCAGTTGATTAAAGTCCAGCTCTAGATTTAAGCTCAGGTCATGATCTCAGGGACCTGGGATCAAGCCCCACATTGGGCTCCCCGTTTAGCAAGGAGTCTGCTTGTCTCCCCCTCCCTCTTCTCTCTCCCTCTGTCTCTCTCTGTCAAATAAATAAATAAGTCTTTATTTTTAAAATATTTTATTTACTTATTTGAAAGAGAAAGTGAGAAAGAGAGAGAGAGAGAGAGCGCACTAGAGTGGGGAAGAGGGGCAGAGGGAGAGGGAGAAGCAGACTCCCTACTAAGCAAGGAGATTAATGAAGGCTCAATTCCATGACCTGAGCTGAAGGCAGATGACTAACTGACTGAGCCACCCAGGCACAATGATACATAAATCTTAAAAACAAAAACAAAAACAAAAAACCAACAAGCATTAGTTATCAATCTTTACAGAAGAGAAAAAATAAACTATAGTCAGAGAATTTACATGTTTAATGGTTTGCCATAAATCAAAAATGGCATAAAATAAATGAAATATTCATTTATTTTAAGAATTAGAAGAATCTTGGGGCGCCTGGTTGGCTCAGTGGGTTAAAGCCTCTGCCTTCAGCTCAGGTCTTGATCTCAGAGTCCTGAGATCAAGCCCTGCATAGGGCTTTCTGCTCAGCAGGGAGCCTGCTTCCCCTTCTCTCTGTGCTGGCCTCTCTGCCTACTTGGATCTCTGCCTGTCAAATAAATAAATAAAATCTTAAAAAAAAAAATTTAAAAAATTTAAAAAAAGAATTAGAAGAATCTTACAATGGATTCAGTGAAAACAATAGACATATGTTAATATTAGAGCTAAAGTAGTAGAACAGGATATACGAATAATAAAATCTAATAATAAAATAAATGTTTTGTGTGTGGTAAAAATAATCAAGAAAAACTTTTAGAAAACAAAATAGCCAAACTGAACATGAAAAAAATGTATATAGTTACATTGGGAAAACCTATAAATGCAAAACTTAATTTTACATTTTATAATAAGAATATAAAATGTAAAGTAAAATTTAGTATGTTTTTTATATGTATTTGGTAAATAATATTTTCTTATATTCATTTTGCTATATTTATAATATATTTGTTATAGTATTCCATATTTTATTATATTTTTTATGATATTCTATTATCAGCTATATTTTACCATATTTTTCAATTTGAAGAAGATAAACTTGCAATCATATAAATCAAATATTCCTTTAGGAAAATACAATTCAATATATTTTCCCATGTGAATTCTTGCAAAATGTTGTGAAGATAATTCCCATCTTGACAAACTGATATAAAGCAATGCTCAAGATGAAACATTTTTCTTCCTTTCTCCTGATGATTGCTGTTTCTTATTCCACTAATGTTATGGATTTATTATCTTTTTTACTTTGTATCCTGCTTTTCAATAGAATGTTTCATAGAAAATAAGACAGCAGTAGGTTCTTATTTCATAAGTGTTTAATATATATAGAAAAAAGGTGACCGATGCAAGTTTTCCCAGTTTGTATCATAGAGAAGCATGTTCACTTCTTACTTCTAAATTATTCTCCTACTTCTGCCCATCTGTCATGACTTCATGTTAAAATTTATGTGTCTTTCTCTTTCTTTCATGGATAGCAATGCTTTTGAAATGCTAGAAATTTCTGTTTAATTCCCAGAGTCTTTGTTACTCTGTGTGGTATGTTTTTAGTTGTGCATTGGACTAGAGTGGACCAATAGTTACAAGTCTGAGTATTGGACGATGAGTGGAAGGCACCAAATTAGCTCCATGGGGACTCCATTCTCCTCCTTCTCTCAGCTGTCCGATTAACTTTCCTAAAACATGACTTTTATGTACCTTAACTGCCAATAAATTTCCATTTCCTCTGCAGTAAAGTATAAATTTGAAAACAAGAAAGCTACCATGGGTTCCATTTTTTAATCTACCTTTATCACCAATGCTTTATCACCAGTGCTCATCATTATAACACAAAACCTCAAGCCATGGTTAGCTATTCATTTTTACCTTTTCTCATTATACCTTTTCCTTTTGCTACACACTCACTGTTTTTTTTTTTTTTTTAATTTTTAATTTCTCAGTCTTGCCTTTTCCACTGCATTCCTATGTCCAAAAAAAGTGGCATTTTAAAAATTCTATCTCAAAGTAACTTCTTTTCTTAGGTCTTTCCAGGTACATGCTTCATTCAGGAAAGCAAACACACCAACAAACAAATCTCTCTCTCATGAAGTAAAAAGCTCTCTCACAGGACTATCCACAAATGGCTTAGTTCAATTATTTTCATGTTATATTTTTGCTTCTCATATGCATGCTTTCCCACATGATCAAGAATGTGCTTGATCCTTGTTTATATTAAGTTACTGCTTACACAAAATGTCCTAACAAAATTATCCAAAAACAAATGGTAAACAGAAAGTATTTGTTAAATAAATGAATAACATAATTCATTGTATACTGGGCCCTTAAGGAACTTGAGGCTATTCCATAAGTGATGTTGTCATTTCACTGGGGATAAACTACTTTTTTAATGCTGCCAGCATTTTCTTTCTCTGCAGCATAGACACTGAATTTGGCTCTACTTCAATAGGCCACTTGCTTATGTAAATGCAAAGCTCAATTCTTAAAGAACATAAGAAATGAAATAATTCTGAAATAATATGAGAAACCAAGAGGGTATGCTGATCTTTATATTGTTTAAATTCTCTGTAGCAGTTCCTCTCTGCCAGGAAAAGTGTGGTGTCTCTGCTGGTGTCTCTCATGTGACCAGCTACCAGAAAATTTTAATTCATTAACCCATTAGCTTTCCCTTTTGGCTTTAGCTAAAGGAGGCTCAGAAATAAATTTTGGATACGCATACTACAAATTCGTTTCTCACCTTACTATTTAAGAATCTCCTTGTCACGACAGCATCTTTTTTGTTTTTTAATTTGTTGCAGAATTTGTTGTTCAGACTCTGATGAGAATTTTGTAGAAGTATTAAGATGAGTAAGCTGTATTTTTTAACACCACTGCAAACAATTTGGGGAGAGCAGAGAGACTATAAATAAGCCATAAGTATTTTTGAATATAGTAGAAGATTTTCTTTGTATATATCTTTTCTTCCAGATTTTAAAATCATTGAAGGTAAAAATGGCACTCATGCAATAATCACTAGAAATTATTTGCAATAATTAATGGCTAGATTTTTTTCTGGTTTCTTTCTTGCAGTCAACACCTCTAATTCATCGGGGAGTCCTGTGGAATCTCCTGCAAAATGTACTCTAAATCTGCCTACTATTTTTCCTTTCTCATCTGGCTCTCCCTTGTTCAAACCACAATCATCTCATACCCAGATTAATTCAAGATTTTCCTAAAATTTCTCTTATACTTGTATTCCCAGAGATGTAACGTCATCACAACAACAGACAGATCATCTTAAACATAAAGTATATAATATTATTCGTTTGTTTAAAACCATGCATTTTTCATATGCATTTGGAATCAAATTATGCCTTCCTACCTCACCTTTCAAACCTGTATATGGGGTTCATGCAGAATTCCAGGACTATTTTTTTATCATTCTTTTTTTCCCTGCAATGTTCCCATCACTCAGGCCTTTTATCCTTCTTTGAACACAAATGATTCTTTTGTACCTTAGTGGCTTTCCTCTTCCTGCAATGATCTCCTCTATTTTTCCTCATAGTTCACTCTCTTATCATCTGTGTCTCTGGTTTAAGTATGGTCTTCTAAGAAACTCTTCCCAGATCATCGAATCGGAAGTTGGCCACTCAGTCATTGTGTATGTTACCAACTGTTTTAATTCTAATAGTGCCGTTATCGTTCTTTGATATTTTCCTATGTATATCCATCCATTGACCCACCCATTGATCTATCCATCATATGTCCTTTTGTTTGTTCCTTTATTACCAACACCCATCTGGAATTTAAGATCCCTGAAAGAATAAGTATCATTCTTTTTTTTTTTTTTTTTTTTTTTTTTTTATTTGACAGACAGAGATCACAAGTAGGCAGAGAGGCAGGCAGAGAGAGAGGGAGGAAGCAGGCTTCCCGCTGAGCGGAGAGCCGGATGCAGGGCTCAATCCCAGGACTCTGGCATCATGACCTGAGCTGAAGGCAGAGGCTTTAACTCACTGAGCCACCCTGGCACCCCAATAAGTATCATTCTTGCGTTCATGGCTGTTCTCTTCTGGACCCAGCTTGGTGCCTAATGTACAGTAGATCTTTAATAAATAAAGATTAAATAAACAACTATTAACTTGAAACTTTGCATATTAACTTGAAACTATCACTTTGCATACATAATCTCAATTAATTTTCATTATAAAATTATTAAGCAGTGGTTGGTATCATCCCCTTAAAGAATGAGGAAACTAAGACTTAGGGAGGTGAAGTAACTTCTTAAATTTTATCTGTCTATATGTTATATTAAAAATAAGTTATTTGCTTCTGGGGGGAAACAACACACAATTTATGTATAATCTCAGGGCATGGGTTTGGACTTATTCAATTGATTATACTCCTTAGTTAGAGGACATTATAACATTTATTAAAAAATGGGTCTTCCTGTTACCCTCTTCTATCTTTTATTTCAAATAAAATCTACCTTCTACCACCACAGTCACACTTGCTTAATTATGTAATGTGAGTTTTCCCACTCAAACACATATGCATTCATAATCATAATGAGGCATTTTATAAGTTTTTTAACTGACAAATTCCATAGTTTCAAGATCAAGATCTAATAATTATATCTTTTTCAGTCATCATTATGCTACTGAGATTCATTCATATTGGTATCTATGGATCTAGTACAGTCTTTGAACAGACTTGTGATATTCTTCTATATGAATACCACACATTTTACTGTCTAGGTCTTCATCTTTTGGGCTTTAAGATGATAGCAATTTTTGCTGTTCCAGACAGTACTGCATGAATATCTTCATCCATAATTTTGGTGTACCTGTGAATGAGGTTTATAGTCTCTCAGCAGATATTGTATGGGCTGTAAAATTTAAATGAAACACCTAAAAATAAGCAAATACTTTTGTGTACGGACCATGTGATTTTTCATGGGGAAACTCTGCTTTGCCAAATTCTCAGAGATATTTAGATTCAAAATGTTTAAGTATTAAAAGCCAATTGCTCAGTTATAGCTTCTCAATATTTTCAGTATTAGTGTATATTAACAGTTCTTCAAATTGCATTTATTTATATTGCTTCTAATGAAGGCTAGCTTTTTTAAAGTTACTTTCCATTTTTTTTTAATTTTTGCATACTTAACTGAAAGTCATATCAGTGTTATTTTAATTTATCTTTTTGTGTTTACTTGTGAGAATGAACATCCTTGGGAGTGTTTTTATCATGTACTTAAAGCAAAATGAAAATTGACTTTTCATTTTGTGATTGCATTCCATCAACAGTCCCAACATGTCATCTTTCTCAGAATCTATACCCTTGGCTGTATCCTACCACAACACATGAGAAGAAATTCCCATTCATGAATTCAATTATGATTTGCTTAATTGAGACACAATTGTAGTGATGCCATCAGTTTTAACCATAGATATTAAGAGGCTCAGTATATTTTGTTTGCTGATTTATGCTTCCACCATCTTCACTGAAAAGGTGTACCAGCTGGCCTGTGGTCAGAAAAAGAAGGTAAAAGACCAATGGAGCACAGCTGCCCCAGCCAAGCTACTTCAACCAAACCAGCTTTGTTTGGTACCTTTAGCCTAACTGCAGATGCAGGAGACATAGGAAACCTGAGGGAGCCCAAGTGAGATCTGCAAGTCCTTGTCTTCATGACTTGTGACATATGATAACAGATAACATATGATAACAGATAACAGATAACAGTTCTGTTAGTGAACAATAGCTAAAGGCTACATGTCATATATCAGCAAAGATTATTTGTCCTAGCAAATAAAAAAGTCAGTTTTAATGATTGAGTGACATTTTCATTCACATAATAACACGCTTTAAATTATTTGTTTGTTTTTCCCTGAACAAATCTTGCAGTAGGCCTTTTTTAATTGTAAAGTATTTTGTTTAGTAGTTATGATCTAAAATACATATTTCCAATTTTATCAGTATAAGCTGAGGCTCTGGAATGTCAGTTATCAAATAGTCATAAAGTATTGAGTGGTATTTTCAAACACACACACACACACGCACACAAATACACATAGACATAATTTGATAAAACAAGCCAGGTGATAAAATAAAAGCTATTTTAATTCTTAAGGATTTTCATGCTGGGAATGAGAGCAAACTTGATTTTTTTTTCATACATGCATTGTAATGATGTGACATTAACGTGAACAAAACTTAAAGAACTAAAAGAAAATAATTTTGAAAAAAGCCACCTTTGAAGTAAATCTTCAAGATCAACTGTGTAATCAGTTTCCTTTCACTTTTTCTTTTGCTTTAACTATATTGTCCTTGATTTGTTTTCTATGTGTTCTTAGATTTTTAAAATAAATAAATAATAATTTGATTGTTATTGTTTATAGTTTAACAAATAACATTGTTAATATAGCAAATTTTCTTTGGCACATGTGAAGTAAGAACACATAATAATGTTTAATATTTAAGCATTATGGGACTTTACCATTTGGAATTGAAAAAGTCTGAAAATGACTAAACAAATCCCCTTTGTCCTTTACACAAAACTAGAGTAATAGCAGCATAGATTAACATTTTTATAACTAACAATTTTCTTCAGCTTCTAAATAGAAATATAACTGAAAGGACCTGTGCCACTTGTGACTTAAATTTTTAAAGGTTAAATGAGTTAATAAGAGAAAAAGGAAAGAAAGCACTGGGAATTTGGAAATTCAACTTAGATTTAGATGTTTTGTCCTTCCTAAAAACGCTAAACTTCATTCTCATCAACATCCATTTATTCAGGAGTGTCCACTTTATTTACATATATATATAAATAAATATATCTGTGTGTGTGTGTATATACACACACACACACACACAAACATATACACACAATATACATAACATAAAACATAAATTATTAATATACACACAATGTACATAGTTTAACATAAATTATATAGAATATATAAATTGATTTAATTTAAATTTGTATATATAAAAAACCCACAGATAGTAAAAGCTCTAAAGATAATGTTTTAGATCTTGCTTTCTTTAGGATTGAATGTGCATGTGAAGGAAAGAACATTTTTTGGTCCGCAAAGTATACTTACCAGTCAAATAGAAGCCAATATTCAGTGTTAATGAAGAGTGAGTCTGGAAACTCTCTATTAGCTAACTATCTTTTAAACTACAATAAATTCACAGCACTTACTAGGAAGATATTTAAAATAATAATGTCTTGGGGCACCTGGGTGGCTCAGTGGGTTAAAGCCTCTGCCTTCGGCTCAGGTCGTGGTCCCAGGGTCCTGGGATTGAGCCCTGCATCGGGCTCTCTGCTTGGCGGGGAGCCTGCTTCCTCCTCTCTCTCTGTCTGCCTCTCTGCCTACTTGTGATCTTTGTCTGTCAAATAAATAAAATTAAAAAAAATAATAATAATGTCTTAACACGCCATGACAGAAAGAATAGACCTTTTAGCATGTGACCTCAAAGGGCGGATATGAACCTGTGTTTATATTTTTTCAACTGCTCCCAAATATTTTCAAATGTATATGAATGATTAAATGGAAAATATATTAGAACAGATTTATATCTATTTATTTTTCACATTTTTCAAAAATCCTTGATTTCTTCTCTTCTCCCTGCTTCTAATATCACTACAATCACTGTTGTTCAGTTTTCATATCTGAAGTCTGCTGTGTCTTACTTCTAAAGCATCCACATTGTTCATGTCATAATTAGAATAAAACAAAATAAATCTCCTTGGCAAGGTTTTATATAAGTCGTTAATCGTGTTTGCTATTTTTTTGGTAATGATATCTCATCTCATTATATGGATTGCATTAATTAAGCAGTGGAATTTTTTTCAATCACTCCTTGCTTCATAGTGGCTAGCATTGAACCAGGAATAGTAGTGTTTAATAAATATTCTGCTGGGTTATTCAGTTAATGAATTTGTGGAGGCCAAGAAAAACAAGGCTATACCCACCTCGAGTCTAGCCCTGACGTAAGTACAGCCATCTTGACAAAGCAAAAGTTGGCACCTTGCACCCCCTCTTCACCAGCTCCCCTCCCCTCGGTAGTATGTGTGAACATGTGAACAGATAGTTAACTTGTAGAAATCACAATCCTGCAAGACAGGAGCCTCCCTTGGCTTACAAATGTCCCAATGCTAAATCTCACTAACAAGGACGCTTGATAGGAGATATGCGACATTCCACCAGGAAACTCCCAACTGTCTTCATGTTTAGTGCCTCATTAGAGGGAAAAACGGCCTTAGCTTGATAATAACCAGGCCTCCAATATCCTGACAGTCTTCTTTACCCTGATAGCCCTTCTGAATATCCCCTTTGTCCTCACCCACCGCCGAGTCCACCCCTACTCTGCCTTTAAAAACTCACTGTAATCTGGTTCGGGGTCCAAGTCCCTACTCTGCTGTGTCAGGTATACTTGGGCCCAAGTTTAAGCGTGTCAAATAAACCCGCGTGTGATTACATCAGTGTTGGCTCCTTGGTGGTCTCTCAGACGCAAAAACTCGGGCATAACAAATTGACCTGGATTGATGCAAATAATGATTTCTAAATCTTCTACAGAACAATAAAATATAGAAATGTTTATACAACTTTAAAAACAACCAAAAAGCACTGTTTTTAAAATCTGTGTGGCAAATGTGTCATTTATTTACTTTTTTCAGAAAAGATTTATTTTAATAATTACAGACTTACTAAAATGTCACTAAATTAACAAACAGCTAAATGTTTAAAAATGCTATTTAAAGCCCAGATTATTTACAAAATGTATAGTACGGTATTTTGAGATTAAAGAGTGACCATTCAATGTATATCTTTTCTTCTCTTACATTTTGAGTGAGAAAGCAACTGAAATGGCAGTGATACTTTGCTCCATTCCTATGTGTTCTCTACCGTCAGCACTTAACTCTGCACAGGCTATCGCCAGACAGCAGCAGCTCTCACCTACTTGATTTTCAAATCTTCACTTTCAGCAAGTCACACTCTCCTGGAGACCGAACAAAAAATGTCATCTCTTTTTAAAATGGATGTTTAAAGGGAAAAAAAAAATGTAGATAAGCATTACCTAGACATTGTTCTTTACCTTTCCATAAGGCCCTGATAACAAATCAACAATCAAGTCCAGAAAATACCACATTAACTTAGTGATAAAGAAAAAGATAGGTAAGTGTCTAGGTATTTAACATCATAATAAGCAGTATCACAAAGATAGATGATAATGTGAATCACCCATTCTCTCAACAAATACCTTTTTCACACTGTACAGGGAACAAGGCACAGTGATTGATCTTTTCTTTTTGTGTGTGTGCTATTTATTTAGTTTATAAAGGTATTCAAACTTTATAGGGATCATACTTCAGATCACTATATTTTTAAAACAAAATAAAGTTTGGATTATACAATGCTTATTATATAATTTAATAATAAAAGTTTTGTTTACTTTCCTGGAAATCATGTATTCTTAAATGTGGTAGTTACGCATAAAGTTCTGACTTAAGCCAGAGGGCAATATTTCATTCATTCTATCCAAATTATTTCTATAATTTTTAATATTTCTTACATTTATTGCATATATACTTCAATTTCTTTTTGTAATGTTTCTAAAAGTACAGTGTATATTTTCAGTGTGTATTATTTCTCTGTAAAAGTCATATGTCACAGAGGAAAACGTTGCACTCTGATGTAATAGAGGTCAAACTAGAACATCTTATAAATTATTTTAAAACATTTTGTTAAAACCTAAAAAGCATGCTAATAATAGGAAATCCCCTTGTTAAAATTTTCCTAGTTAATATTTTCTCCTCATACTTCAATTCATAGAAAAGATAGTTGATAATTTACTGAAATATTTTGTCCTCTGAGTGTATCTTCATCTTATAAAGTCATTATTTTAAAAGCTCATAATTTAGGTATCTAATCTGTCCTCTTTTGTTTACCTAATACATAATGAGATTTTTTTTTTAAGATTTTATTTATGTGTCAGAGAACGAGAGAGCACGAGTACGGGGAATAGTAGAGGGAGAGAGAAAAGCAGGCTCCCTGCCCGCTGGGAGCCCAATGTGGAACTGGATCCCAGGATACTGGGATCAAGACCTGAGCGGAAGGCAGCCACTTAACTGACTGAACCACCTATAATGACCGTGCCTCATAATGAGATATTTTATGTAAAAAGAACTATGTTTAGTAGATTTTCGAGTTTATAAAAAAAATACATAAAACATGGTTCTTGCTGTGAATATGTTCAAAGACTGATGATCACAATAACATGTCAGACAAATAATACATATCAAGATAGGGGTATTTTTGGTTACCCTTGGAAATTTCTCATAGTTAATAAAATTTTTCTTTTAAATTAATTGATACTAGATATCAAACATATTTCAACAATCATTTGTTCCAATTAAGGCTGATTTTGTTTAAACCTACATGATAACTGAACCAGAAATCTTTGTCTACATGCCATGCAGAATATCATGAATTTCATTTTATAGAATCTCATGATGTTGATAATTGGCCTAATGTAAAATGATGCTATAAAAAAATCTGTTCCTTTTATCTGAAGACAATATAAAGGTCTTTGAGAAAATTAAGTAGAATGGCTATTTACTCTTTCTAAAAATTTTATTTCAAAATAACCCTATGCTATGACTCCCAGCAAGGGGAAAAAGTCTTCTTTATAAATAATCATTTAATTTAAAAAAGTCACAAGTACCTAAATGAAGAGTTAAAATGGACATTTGGGATGTCTTTGCAATAACTTTAAAATCTACACTTGAAAAAAGATGAATCAGCTACTTCTTTATTTTACTTCTCTTACACATATTCAAATATTAAATAAAGTAAAATATGAAAAATAATGTTCACATAATCTCAATGAGTTGTTTATGTATGTGATGATTTATATTTTTGTTTAGTGCATTATGTTGATGTAAAATATAAAATATAGTTTATAGAAGTGGAAAATGATAAATAATGATAAATAGAAATAAAAGATTTCCAGTTTTTAAAGATATCATATGGTAAAGCTGTCAAAAATCATAAATCAAAGTAAATGTTTAATCTACAAATACAAAATGAATATAAAAACCATTAGAAAGGAACTGAGGCTATTGTGTATTAAAAGTTTTAGCTGTGAATTAGGGTCCTTTATACATATCTTGGGCTGCATTGACCAGTATGATAACTACTAGCCATATATGGATACTGAACATTTGGAATAAGAAGCAATATAAGTATAAACGCACATTGAATTTTCACAACTAAATGGAAAAAGTGAAAATATATCATTCATAATTACATATGATGTATTGAATAAGTGATATAATTGTATATGTATTTCTTAAAATACATTTTTAAGTTAATTTAACCTATTTTGTTTAATTCCTGTCAACATGGCTACTAGAAAATTACATTTGTGGCCCACAGTATATATGGGTTCAAAGAGTTATTTTCTGATCTATTTATGTGAGACTTTGTGAAATTTTTATCTCAACATATGTAAATATCAACTATGCTGGATTGTACTTTTGAAGTATATAATAAAACATACTGTCATTTAAAAGCAGGTAATCATTACTGAAGGTAAAAAAAGACTAAGTTAAACAATATGATGACTGCAGGTGGTTCATGAGGGCAAATTTAGGTGCTTAAATATATTTATAAAATAAGGGAAGTAAGAATGTCCTATAAGAGTTTTATGAAAACTACACATGAAGGTAAACCCAGTGATTTGTACAAAATCACTTCAAAGACATCAGTTGGTTAGTAGGACACCAGAGTTGTTTGCAATCATATCATGATAGTAAAAAGCTAATGAATGACCAGGCTGGTAAGAAGGTTTGGGGGTGAAAATAGAATGTACAGACAGCCTAACACAGAAGCAAACTCTGGCACTACCCCTCTAAACGTCATGCAGTAGAATGGTTACTACTTAGGATGAAATTTGTATCTAGTTGCCCTAATGAGAATTTTGTTTATATGTGTGAACATACCAGATTATCAAAGTTTGATGTCTTTAAACTTTCTAATTATACAAAAATTCTTGGTTTAGTTCTTATTCACCAAGCTGATTTAGGTAATTTATATTCCCCGGTAACTTGTCTATGAATAAGAATGTGATTTTATAATATCCAGTTCACAGATACTGACTGGTATTATTTCTCATATTTAACTAAAGGATTTCTATTCTGGCTAGATCTATTTGTATCTTTTTTTTTAAATTTCATTAAGATGTAGTATTTTTTTTCTTCTATGCTTTATAAGGACAAGTTAGTATACTTGTGTGGTTTTGAATCTCAGACCCTGATAAGCAGGGATATCTAGTTTTGAAGGTTGTTTATCAGAACCAGGATCTTTAAAAAATGTGTACAAGAGGTCATCAAATATTCTCTGACAGTATGCTCCAACCATATTCTGAGTACATTTCTTATCTCATATTTTCAAAACACGTAGAGTTTTCAGATGGACACTTGAACAGTATTCATATTAAGATAATTTTATGATAATTAATACATGATAAGCATGTGTGTGTGCATGAAGAAGAAGGGAAAAACAGTTTATACAATTAACTTCTCTCCCGAACTGTCACTGAATCCCTATGAGAAGAATGTGATACTTGGAAGCAAGGAAAGAAATGTTACTACCTTCGTATTAGAAGTAGGGATCTATTTTTGAGACATAGATGTGTTGATATGAAATCATGACTGTTATTAATAATTATCTAATTTGTAATTATTTGTGTAGCTTACTTAGCATTAAGCAAAATTATCCCAACCTTCCTATGTTATCCCTGGAGCCCAAGTATAAAGAGAAGATAAATGAAAGCAGATAAAATCTGTCATTGATAAAAATACTAGGAGTGAAGAATTTGTTACTTTCAGAACTATGACATAATAAACTATATTTCCTGCCATTGTTACTTCCAATCATTGAAATCATGATATTTTCAAATGTTTTCCAGTACCTAATACATCAGCTTGTGACAGTAGTGGCTACAGAGACTTTATTGTAGGAAAATGTGTTTCAAAGAGGATTGCTGCGGGAGGAGCAGAGAGTCTGAAAGGCAGTAAAAATTTAGCTGACTTTTAGAATACCTGCTTACAAGGAGAAAAGGTGAACAGTGATAGATAAGCTGGGTGAGATTCTGGAGAGGTAAACATAAATACAAACAGGAACATAGAAATAACTATTTTAAATTCCTTATTGTACAAGAAAGATCTAAGAAAGAATTTTATTATCTACATATTTAACTATCCATGCTGAGTAAACTCAGCAGACTATCAGGATTTGGGCAGGACTCAGTCCTGGGATGGAGCCCTGCATCAGGATCCCTGCTCAGCTGGAAGCCTGCTACTCCTTCTCCCACCCTCCCTGCTTCTGTTCCCTCTCTCACTGGGTCTCTCTCTATCAAAAAAATAAATAAATAAAATTAAACACACACACACACACACAATACTGAAAACTTCTTTTTGGTATGAACTTTTAAAATTTCACTATTTAAAGGACAGCTATTCAGTCGAAATTATAAAATTACATGTATGACCAGCCATACATCTAATCTACTTGTGCTTATTACCAAATGATCAATTCACCTCTTTTCCTGCATAAAGGACTCTAAATGGAAAGTCTATTCTAATCTCAGAATGCTCTTTCCTGCATGCTGTTATAGGTTAACAAAATCAGCTGCGGAACCACTGAGCTCCTAGTCTTGCATCTGATGCTTCACAGTGTCGATTCCTCCTTCCTGACTTCGCTCCCCAGCCTCTCTCCAGGTGCAGATGTGGGTAATAGGTAACATTTAATAAGATCCTACGTCAACTTGAATGAAAAAAAAAAATCTTACGTGTTTGCACCTCAAATCTCTCATCTCAACTTTGTAGCTCTTTTAAAAAGATGCCCTTTATTTAAAAAAACAAAAACCAAAAACCAAAAACATTTTACTTATTTATTTATTTATTTATTTATTTATTTATTTATTTATTTTTTGAGAGAGAGAGAGAGTGTGTGTGCACAGAAGCAGGGGGAAGGTGTAGAAGGAGAAGCAGACTCTCCGCTGAGCAGGGAGTCCATGATGTGGGATTCAATCCCAGGACCCTGGGATCATGACCTGAGCTGAAGGCAGACACTTAACTCACAGAACCATCCTGGCATCCAACAAGATGCCCTTTAAAGTTACACCTAATATCATTAATTGGCAATTCTACGTATATATACACACATATATATGTGTGTACATATATGTGTAAAATAATCAAAATCACTTTATTCTTTAATTGAGGAAGGTAACACACCCACATCCACACACACACTCACAGAGATATGATTGGTTTAATTCCAAAACAAACAAAATTTCAGACATTTCCTCTGACCCAAAATAAACAAACAAGTCTTGGGACAAATCTTATTTTGGGAGCAATTGGTGATTTATGGGGATGCTGGAACAGAGTATTTAAAATCAGGATTGCAATAAGAACAGATTGTAAATTTTCCATATAAATCATATGGAAATATTTGCCTATTTAATATTTTCCATATAAATCATATGGAAATATTTGCCTATTTAATATTTGCCATATAAGTCATATGGAATATTTGCCTATTTGACTATTTACTCTTACAACTTGTAATACAATGTACAATAGGTATAAATAAACATTTTATTTTTCAAAACCTTTGCTATATACTTTCCTTATGCCTCTTTTTTTAAAATTATTTTTATTTATTTTTTATTTATTTTTTATTTTTTATAAACATATTATATATATATATATATATATATATATATATTTTTTTTTTAAGATTTTATTTATTTATTTGTCAGGGAGAGAGAGCGAGCACAGGCAGACAGAATGGCAGGCAGAGGCAGAGGGAGAAGCAGGCTCCCTGACGAGCAAGGAGCCCGACGCGGGACTCGATCCCAGGACGCTGGGATCATGACCTGAGCCAAAGGCAGCTGCCTAACCAACTGAGCCACCCAGGCATCCCAACATATAATATATTTTTATCCCCAGGGGTACAGGTCTGTGAATCACCAGGTTTACACACTTCACAGCACTCACCATAGCACATACCCTCCCCAATGTCCATAGCCCCAGCCCCCTCTCCCAACCCCTCTCCCCCCAGCAACTCTCAGTTTGTTTTGTGAGATTAAGAGTCACTTATGGTTTGTCTCCCTCCCAATCCCATCTTGTTTCATTTATGCCTCTTATTTTGATGTACATTGTTATTTGAAAATAGAAAACCAAAATACTTTCTTAAAAAGTTGAAAAATCTTCGTATTTATTTACTACCTTATTATTTTACATTTCAGAAAAAATAAGGCATCTGAATTTCACTGTGACTAATTTAATTAGACAATCAGTGTAATTCTCAGGATATAGTTTACAATGTGTCTTTATTTTACTTTCCATTTTGGTCCTCTTGCCAGATGGAAACAAAAGTGATTTTCGATTCCACTTTATATTTTGCTTTCTAGAAAGAAAACAAATTTCTAGAAAAGAATTTTCTAGAGTTTCTAGAAAAAATTTCTAGAAAGAAATCTTATTTTGATATGATGTGTAATTTGGCTTCTGCCCCCCCATTTCTCTAAATTATTAAAAAAAAATTTTAGCAAAACCTCAGTTTAGAAGGTGATTGATTATACCATGATAAAACATCACTACTTTATTACATTAAGAAGGAAAAAGCCAATATACAGTTATGAAAAGTAGTCAAAAGGTACTAATCTGTTTTATTTATCATAGATAGTATGTGAAAAATATTATCCAGGCAAGCACTCCTAGAAAAATAATATTTTTTTATTTCTGTGCAATAATTTTCCTTCTATTTTCCATCAAACATCATGTTCTTCTTTTCTGAGTGGTTAAGAATAATTATTTTATTCACATTTACTTTCAGTTGGAGAACTTAGTTATAAAAATGGGACATTTTCACTCCATTATAGGAAGTAAGTTTATTTGCAAAAAATGCATCTCCCAAAGTTGAGCCCATTTATCCAACTCACCTCATGACTTGCAACAGAAAAGAGTAAATGCTTTTTATAATTGTGTATAATTTGTATTATAAATTAATGGTCTCAATGGGGATGACTAGTTGCTCTACCTGAAAGAGAAGCTAAAATTTCAGAATAGGAGGAAGAAATTTCCAGCATTAACCAATTTATCTTTCAAATGACAATAACTATAATATTTAAAGAATTTTTATGTTTTGGGGGAAGTCATTTTACAACTGTAAAACATATAACTCCTGAACCCCAACCCTGAAAATCTTTCTGTATTCATAAACAAGGCCCAATGGGTTTAATTTCCCACAGTAGCAAACTTCACACTTACAGAAACAGAATATACTGCTTTGTTTACATAAGATGCTACTTTAGCATTTAAGTATGTCTGTGTGGATGCTGCTGAAAACATCTATACATTTTTACCAATCTTTGCTAAACTCTCAACAACTGAATACTATCTTTTAGTTTGGTAAGTGCCACTTAGTCAATCTACTGTTGAATAAAACTCTGAATCTGTTCAAAAGAATTTGGAATAATGGTCTCTAAATTCAACTCAATATTTATTTATTAAGCATTTGCTTTTTTCCTAGCACTATATTTATTCTATTTGTCTATACTCATGTAATTGGAACACATGAAAATAGACACTAGATTAAAAGTAGTAAAGTTTAAGACTCACACACATCAATTTTGAGTTAGCTTAAGACTTTCTATTCTTGCTTACTATCTGTCAGTTTGGGCTGCTCTAACAAAATTCCATACACTGGGTGGCTTATAAGGAACAGAAAATGATTTTATAGTGTTCTAGAGACTGGGAAGTCCAAGATCAAGTCACCAGCAGATTTGATATCTGGTAAGAGTCTACTCCTTCAATCATAGATGGCCATCTTGTTAACTGTGTCCTCACATAGTGGAAGAGAGATAGGAAGCTCTCTGGTCTTTTTTTTAAGGGTTCACATTCCATTCATGAGGACTCTACCTTCATGACCTAATCACCTAGCAAAGATCTCTATCCTGATGCCATCACCTTGGAGATTAGGATTTTAAAATATGATTTTAAAATATGATTATCTACTTATTTATGACAGGAAAGAAATGCATATATTCATATAGATGTCTCTCAAAAATAACCCAAGCCATGGTTATTCTATTAATTTAAGAATTAAGTTTTGGGGCACCTGGGTGGCTCAGTGGGTTAAAGCCTCTGCCTTTGGCTCAGGTCATGATCCCAGGGTCCTGGAATTGAGCCCTGCATCTGGCTCTCTGCTCCGCAGGGAGCCTGCTTCCTCCTCTCTCTCTCTGCCTACCTGTGACCTCTCTCTGTGAAATAAATAAATAAAATCTTTAAAAAAAAAAGAATTAAGTTTTAATTTATCTGTTTTTATTACATAGATTGTTAATTTTAAACATATAACTAAATTTAACTTATTAATTTATTTAATATTTTATTCATTATTTGGTGTTTATTACTTCAGTAATTTTAAAGTAGGGATTGACAAATTTTTTTTTACTGATATGTTAACCTGATCATGAAAATCCTATAGGAGATTTTTATCATCTTTGCTATAAAAGCATAAGGCAGTTTGCAATGACATTTTGTTTTGCTGATTTTTACTGTCATTTCACAGAATATTTATTTTAAGTCAAACCCAAGCAGACTGAATATGATATGACTGAAATGTAATGCATCAAAAAAAAGTCTCTAAATGGATGATGGAAGAATAATTAGACATTAATAAAAAAATGACTGCATGGAAACTGAGAATCCTATCTAGAAGAATTAAAATGAACATTATTGAATATGAAAAAGTCTCAAGAAATAAAATGTCTTTTGATTACCCTTTCAAATACCTAGAACACAAAATATTCTTTTACTCAAAATATATGTGATCCTTAAATGCACCAGTTAGAGCAGAGATTTTCAGAGTGGATCAAAAAATAAGAACAGACTACATATTGTCTACCAGAAGCCTATAGCACTAATCTATATTGACATACAGATTAAATGTAAATGAATGGAGAAATGTGTACCATGCTAACACTAATAAAAAGGTAAGTAAGCTATATTAATTTCAGACAGAGAAGACCTCACAACAAGAAAATTTATCAGGGATAAAGAAGGGCATTACATAATGTTAAGAAGTAAATCTCCAAGAAGACATAAAGATCCTTAATGTGCATATGTGTAACATCAGAGTATCAAACTATGTGAAGAAAGTTTTATGATTTCAAGGAGAAATAGATAAATTTTCTATAATACTTAGAGACTATATTGCTATTCCACCAGAAATGGACAAATCTAGTAGGCAGAAAATCAGGAAGGACATAATTGAACTCAACATGATCCATTGACTATAAATAATTGATATCTTTCAGTGACATCATCCAGCAACAACAGAATACACACTCCTTTAAAGATCACATGGAACATTTACTAAGACCACATTCTGGGCCATAAAGCACGTGTTAACCAATTTAAAATAACAGAAATTATACTAAGTCAGCTCTCAGCCCAAAATGAAAATAAAGTGGAAATAAAGATAACTGGAAAAATCCCAAATTATAAACAGATTGAACAGTAAACTTCTAAGTAATATAGGAATCAAAGAAGCTCAACAGAAATTATAAAAAGTATATACTATTTGGGGCATCTGGGTAACTCAGTCAGTTAAGCGCCTAGCTCTTGATTTTTTATTCAGGTCATTTTGATTCACAGTCCTGGGATCAATCCCCATGTCCAGTTCCACAGTCAGTGGGGCATCTGCTTGAGATTTTTCTCCCCCCTTCTCTCTCTGCACCTACCCCCCTTCTAAAATTAAATACACACACACACACACACACACACACACACACACACGTATATATGAATGTGTGTGTGTGTATATATATATATATATATATATATATTTTAAAGCACATAATAAATAAAGCACAAAATAAGTTCATATTTTGAACTTAACTGAAGTAAAACAGAATTTATCAAAATTTGTGGAATTCTAAAAGGAGTACTTAGAGGAAAACTTATAGCTTTGAATGCATATATTAGAAAAGAAAAAAGAATCTAAAATCAATAATATAAGTTTCCACCTGAGAAATCTAAAAAAAAAAAAAATTAAATGCAAATTAAGCAGAAAAAATAAATAAGAACTAAAACAAATCAATTAAAATGAAAACAGAAAATCATCAGAGAATGTCAGTGAAACCAAAAGTTGGTTCTTAAAAATACCAATAAAATCTATTAGCCTATAGTCAGGTAAATATTTAAAAAAAGCATACACAATTTACTAATATCAGACATTAACAAATTGTCAGAAAGAGAAATAAAGAAAATAATTCCATTTACAACTGTATCAAAAAGAATAAAATACCCAAGAGTAAATTTAACCAAGAAGGTGAAAGACATGTACATTGAAAACTACAAGACTTTAATGAAAGAAATTGTAGAAGATTTAAATAAATGGAAATATATTCCATGCTCATGGACTGGAAGAATCAGTATTGTTAAAATGTCCATACTACCCAAAGCAACTCACAGATTCAAGACAATGCCTATCAAAATTCCAATAACATTTTTCAAAGAAATACAACAAATAATTTTCAAACTTGTATGGAACCACAGAAAGCTCTGAATAACAAAAGAGTTCTTGAGAAAAAAGAGAGTTTTGAGGGGTGCCTGGGTGGCTGAGTCAGTTAAGCATCTGATTGTTGGTTTCAGCTCAGGTCATGACCTCAGTGTCCTGAGATTGAGCCTGGTGTCAGGCTCTCCTCTCTGCAGGGAGTCTGCTTGGTATTCTTTCCCTCTCCGGTTCTCTCGGTCCCTCCCCGCCCCTGCTCTCTCTTTCAATCTCTCTCTCTCTCTCTCTCTGTAAAATGAATAAAGAAATCTTAAAAAGAAGTGAGTAAGAGTGTGATAGTTTCTTTTAAGACAAATATGTCTACCATACAATCTAGACATCATGTTCCTTGGTATTAACCTAAAAAAAGTTGAAAACATTTTCACGCAAAAGCCTGCACACAGAGTTTTAGAACAGGTTTATTCACAATTGACAAAATTTAAAAACAACCAATATTCCCTTGACCAAGTAAACAGATAAACTTGGTGCATTCAGACAATGAGATTTCTTCAATGCTAAAGAAATAGCTATCAAGCCACACACAAATATACACACATACACACACATCATGGAACAGTCTTTTTTTTTTTTTTTTTTAAAGATTTTATTCATTTCATTTGACAGACAGAGATCACAAGTAGGCAGAGGCAGGCAGAGAGAGGAGGAAGCAGGCTCCCTGCCGAGCAGAGAGCCCGATGCGGGGCTCGATCCCAGGACCCTGGGATCATGACCTGAGCCGAAAGCAGAGGCTTTAACCCACTGAGCCACCCAGGCGCCCCTCATGGAAGAGTCTTAAATGTGTATTACTAAGTGCAAGAATTCAATCTAAAAACAAACAAACAAAAAAGAAGCCAATCTGAAAAGGCCACATACTATATTATTCCTACCCTATGACGTTTTGAAAAAGACAACCTATGGAGAAAATAATACAGTGGTTGCCAAGGGTTAGGGGAGGGAATAGTTTGAATAGGTGAGCATAGAGGAATTTTGGACAGTGAAAATATTCTGTACGATATTATAACAATGGATACATGTCATCACACATTTTTTTGTTTACAGTTCAGCAGGTTTTGTTCAGCAATTCACAGCTGTTGTGAACCCTACGATAAACTACCAGCTTTGGGCATTTAAGATGTGCCACTCTTTGTTTATCAATTATAACACAGTGCATTACTCTGATGAGTGATGTTGGTAATGGGGGAGCCTGTACATTTGTGGAGGCAATAGGGTCAATGGAAAATTTCTGTACCTTCCTCTAGAGTTTGCTGTGAACTGCTTTAAAAAATAAAGTTTTAAAACAAACGAAAACGAAACAGAAAACTCTGAATCTGGCAGACAAACAGTGTGGTCTGAGAGTGCCTAGAAAGATGTGCATTGTAGCAAAAAAATAAAAGAATCCTTAAGCGTGATGAAAACAACCATTTCAGACTAAAAGTGCAGGATCAGGAAATCAAACACACAAAAAAGTAAAAAATATAAAACATAGCTAATAATCCCTCCTGGTTGGAATACATGTATGTGAAGAACATCAGTAAAATTGAGCTGCCATCACAATACAGAGGATGTGAATGTTCTCCGTTAGGAGGTAGGACGTTACCCTTAAAAGAAGGGTGCAGGGGGAGAAAGAAAAAGAGAGACAAAAGAAGAAGCCTACCCTTAATTACAGAGAACTGCTGGTTATAGAGGGGAGGTGGGTGGAGGGATGGGCTCAACAGGTGTGGGGGATTAAGGACTGCCCTTGCTGTATGAGCCAACTGGGTGATGTATGGAACTGATGAACCACTAAATTCTACTCCTGTAACTAATATTACATTGTATGTAAACTAATTGGAATTTAAAAGAAAACTTTTAAAAAGAATTGGAAATAATCATTAAGAAATAGAAAAGTGCATCCTCAAACAATTTCTACTGCTTATCTTTCCATGAATGGTATTAGAATAATTGACCTAATCCAATAAAAATTCCCCTAGCTATTTCTCAACAAAGACCACAGGACATTTAGAGAAAATAGTAGGTGTAAACCCAGCTATTGACAATTTATAAATATTTAAGATTTATTTTCTCTTGTAACCTGAAGAATGCACATACCAACTCTATCATTAAAATTCTTGTCTTCTGTTCTTTTACAGCTGCGTGAAAATCTCCAGGTTTAGAAGCCATTCTCTACAAGTTCTTGCTATATAATTAATTTTTGCTTTTTTAATTCTTAAATTTTTTAAAGTTTTTATTTAAATTCCAGTTAGTTAACCTACAATGCAATATTAATTTGGGGTGTACAATACAGCGACTCAATACTTCCATACATCAGCAGGTGCTCATCATAACAAGGCGCTCCTAATCCCTATCTCCTATTCATGCTGCACACACAAAAAAAACAGTGTGTGGCAGCTCTTCTTCTGGCTTGCATTTTCTTCTTTATTTTTGTGCATCTCCCTAGGATATACAAAAGAAAAGTAAACATTATGATTTGAAAAAATATTAGCCTAATAGTTTGTTGTATAATCAACATCATCATGCTCTGATTTATTTATTCTTTGATTTTTAGTATAAGATTGTAAGTTGTTTTCTGTCTACTGCTTTCTTACAGGGGTTTTTAATTCAGAAAGAATATTCAACTCCCTGCTTGCACTTCTTATTGAGATTTTTCATTTTTTGATGCCATAATAATTACTGTTTTCAATGTTGCGTATTGTGGTGATATGGATGGCATTCAATTCCAAGTAGGTAAAATACATTTTTGATCTTTGTATTTCATATTCCAGTTGCATATCAGTTCATATATGTATACATATGTATATATCCATATATACTATATATGGTTATATATATATACATATATATATGGTTATAGTTTAGTTATAGTTCATTAAATTTAAATACTGGGACTGAGAGAAATCTCAATATAATAAGTTCAGTAGATATCACAGCTTGCATTTTAATTTTTTTAACAAATTAACAAAATCTTGGCGTATTATAAACAAATTCATCATTGTATGTGTGTATGCAAAGTTTCAGTACTTTAATTTTTTGTTACTTTTCTTTATTTTTCCCTTTTTATATTGTATCTTTATCTCCATAAAGTATAATCTGAGGTCTACAATTGCATCCACTCTTGCTAAGAGAGCATTAATTGCAATTGATTTGTCTGGTAAGTGTAAAGGCAGATAATTTGATAAATGACAGCGAAATGAAAATGAGAATCTGATTCTATACGTAGAGCTTCACTCCAAGAGTTCTTTCAGTATTAAAATAAAAAGAATTAGACTCACTGCCAACTTTCATAGACTGTAATTTAAGGTACTCAAAGTATTTCAGGAAGAAATGTTATGTCCAACTATTTTTATGTGATCCCAAATACATACATAAATTATAAGGATTTGAAGTCATAATGTTTGGGTTACAGGGAAGCATGAACATAAAATGAATATGTTCAGAAAATTACATACTTTTTAAACTTTCTTATGAGGTGTATTTGATATATCACATTAACAGAAATAAAAGGGACTATCTGAAAACAAACAAAAAGTTCTAGGTTTATACAGAGAGATTTCTGTTGTCATGTAGAAATTGTATATTCATTATAATCTATTAATGTTCTTATTAAATATTATAAAACTTGACATACTAGTAGACAATTTTGTTTCATTATAGGACATGACAGGAAAGAAAACGTGTTTTTATAAGAATTAAAATACTGTTATGCATGCAAATCCTGGATTTTTATTGATTTTTATGACTCTACTGCCAATTAAATTAATATAAAATGTTTATGTTTTATTTTGTAAATACACTTTCCTGGGGAATTTACATAAGTTCAGTAGATGTCACAGCTTGAATTTTAATTGTTTTTTAAAGATTTGTTTATTTATTTGAGAGAGTTAGAGAGAGAGTGAGTAGGGGAGGAGAAAAGGGAAAGGGAGACATATTCCCTGCCAAATGTGGAGCCCTAAGTAGGGCCACAATTCCAGAACCCTGAGATCATGACCTAAACCAAAACCAAGAGTTGGATGCTTCACTGACTGAGCCACCCAGGCACCCCTTGTTTGCTTTATTTTAGAGAGAGCCAGCATTTCCAAATACCAGCTTTATTCCTTCCTAAACTTACACATGTTATTTTGGTGATAATATGTTTTATTCCATTTGTTCTAGTTCACCTTATAAACTAGAATTTTAATAATCTTAGATAATTATTCAGAGTTCCACAAAATAATGTGTGTCAAATTTAGTTCTTAAATGTTTTTGGGATGGGAGAGAAAGCATATACTTAGATTATAGTCCTCACCAACCAGAGTTAAAGTGTCAGTGACTAGGTCATGTAGATGTCTTGTGCAAATAGCAACCAGACCACAGATTCTTCCAATTAAGTGATTTTTCCTGAATAAATGAATGTGTAGAAATAAATCATAATAAGAATAATAGCATCCTGGGGCGCCTGGGTGGCTCAGTTGGTTGAGCGACTCCCTTTAGCTCAGGTCATGATCCTGGACTTCCAGGATCGAGTCCCGCATCGGGCTCCCGGCTCCTTGGGGAGTCTGCTTCTCCCTCTGACCTTCTCCTCTCATGCTCTCACTCACTCATTCTCTCTCAAATAAATAAATAAAAATCTTTAAAAAATAAAAAAGAATAATAGCATCCTGAGAGGGATAGTCTTACTACTATATTATATAATGAACATGGTATTTTATGAATATAAACAGCAATTATAATTATTTAGAATTTTTATATGTAGGGGGAATAATAATGGTCATCACAATCCTCCATTATATTTGCCAACTAGAAAAAATAAAAAAATAAAGGGCACCTGGGTGCTAAGTCAGTTAAGCATCAGATTCTTTTTTTTTTTTTTAAAGATTTTATTTATTTATTTGACAGAGATCACAAGTAGGCAGAAAGGCAGGCAGAGAGAGAGGGAGGAGGAAGCAGGATCCCTGCTGAGCAGAGAGCCCGATGTGGGGCTCAATCCCAGGACCCTGGGATCATGACCTGAGGCAAAGGCAGAGGCTTTAACACACTGAGCCACCCAGGTGCCCCAAGCATCAGATTCTTGATTTGAGGTCGGGTTATGATGTCATGGGTCATGAGATTGAGCCCTGCAACAGGCTCCATGACCCAGGTGGGGCTCTGTGCCCCCACATAACACTCAGTGAGGAGTCTGCTTGGGATTTGCTCTCCCTGACACTCTCATGCATGCACATGTGTCCTTGCTCATTCTCAAATAAATAAATAAATAAATAAAATCTGTTTTAAAAAAGAGGAAAACAAGTTAAACACTGACTGTAAATGTCAAAACTTTAATGGAGAGACACGAACTATAATTTAGATAGTTAAACTTTGGACATGTCTTGTTTTGGATAATAATGGAAAACTCTCTAATCCTCAAAATGGTGCTCTAACAAACTGTTTGAAAATTCACCACAAAAATTATCCTTTACTTTGTACCTCTGGGGCTAATAATACATTATATGTTAATAAAAAACAAAAAATAAATAAAAAATATATCCTTTACTTTGATGTGCTATGACCTATAAACTTGAAAAAAGATATTATACCATCCAAGGAAGAGTAAGACATACTTGTCATAATTTACCGTCTGTGAGTATTTCACACCATCGTAATACTCAATGCAGGGTTTCAAAGGATGTCATCAGCTGGGAAAAATAATGAAAGCAAAAGGACATTAAAGAAATTTGACGTTTGGAAACCAAAGATAAATACCATGGGGTTCACCAAGTAATATTGGAACAACTTGCTCCTTTGGGATAATTTTGTTCTGTTTGTTTTATCATTTATCTTCTGTGAAATTGTAAATTTTTAATACAGAAACATTCAGGCCTCCAAATTCTTGCTGAGAAGTCACAGCTTTAGAACAATAAATCCCAAATCATCATGTCAGTCTTACATTCAAAAACTTTGTTTCACATGTGCTTTGCATTAAATCTGTAATTATTTCATTATACTCCAGATTTTGTCCATGATGTGTTTTCATGTTAACTAGATAATTTCTGTTAAAATAAATGCAACAAATTAATTTGTCCTTAATAAAAATAATATTTTTGAATGGACACTCTGCCAGTCACTATTCTAATATACTTAATGTACTATTTCTTTATATTCACAACAGCCTTATGAGGTAGCTTCTATTATTATTCCCATGTCATTTGTTAGCTGAAGAAGTGAAGGCTCAGAAGTTAAGTAATTTGTCGAGAAATTAATAGCCTTTTTGATACTGAAAAGAACATTTTTCTCCAGGGTCTGAATACCAGCATGTTACCAGCATGCCTCCTCAAACAAAACTGAACTTGCAAAGCAAAAAGTACAAATGGTATCCTGGAAAAAACCAAATTGACAAACATATCTCCCCATCTCTTATTCTTGCTGTTGCTTTTCCTTGAACACTGAGTTTTCTTGAATCATTTTCCACTGAAATCCTTGGATTATTCAGTTTAAACTCTACTTCCTTTAGGAAGTATTAAGTAACCAATACCTCTTTGGGTATCAACCGAAATTGACAACAGATTGATATTTCACCTTTCTGTTCTCAGAATAGCACTCCGATGTTCTGTTGAATTTCTCTACCATAAAATCAACTTCCAAGCTGAAAAATGTTATTTGCGTATTTTGATTATTAACCTTTTAATTATGATAATTGAAACCAAATTCTGTGCCTTATTCGTGTCATTTCCTAAACGTTAGGCCAATGCCTTTTTGTCAGAGAACATCTGTTAAAAAAAAAAAAAAAAAGGAATTTATATGGGAATAACAAAGAAGAAAAATATGGTCGATGTCAACCAACCTGGCAAATAGCCATCTCTGCCTTTCTTGTTCATGAGAATAACCTTTTGATTATAAATTGAAACGAGAACATACCATGGGTAAAACTTAGCACTAATGAATGATTTCTCCAGAATTCAGAAATGGAGATATGGAATCATATTGTAAGAGCTATTGAATTGCTGCTACATGTGGGAAAAGAATGATGAATCCCAAATATCTGTCCTGGGGTCTGTAATACCTGAGCCTAACCAATTACCCTTTCAGGCTGAAGCCTGCAATCCCTCTCCATTGCCTATTTAAGGAAACCCCACCTGCCATCCTTAGGTCCTAAGGCTCTATCCCTAACATAACATTTCCATCTTCAAGACTCATCACACTTCATCTTCGTTCTCATCTCAAGGAGCAGTACAGGACTCTACTCACATTTTTCTGCTTGGGTTGTATTGTTCTCCAAACTGCTAGGTATTATGATCCCTGCTTTTTCTTGTGAGGACAATGCCATTCATCTTTCAAGTTCCAGCTCAATTAGTTTTACCACAATTCTTTTAGTTTGGAATTATTTAGTATCCAGGACTTACTTACTTTATTACAGTATTCATAGTATATTTTGCTATGTGACTGCTTTCTCACTTGTCAGATCATCACACTTGTAAAGGGTAAGAACAATGGAATCTAAGCTTCAGAAAAATAAGATTTGTTTTTAACAATTCTGTTCACTGCTACTAGTCCTGGAACATTATGGATACTGAATTTCTGAATGAATGCTTGGTGGTCTTCCAAAACTCATAGCACACAACACAATCATTTGTCTCAAATAAATTAACTTTCTAAACTGAAAAAAACCCTGTGGAATTTGTGTATATGAAAAAACACTGACCATAAATAGTCATGACAAATATAGTTTAAATAGTGATAACTTACTGGGAATTCCAGGTATTGTCCTAAGTGTTGCTTATGTTTTAACATATTTATTCTTCACAATGACACTCTGGATAAACTTAATATTATTCTTACCATCGCTTCTGCTGAGAAGAAATAGGGACAGAAAGGCTAATTGTTTTCTTCAAATGATATAGCTATTAAGTTAATAGAGCCTAGAGAGAACTCTAGAAGTCTGATTTTAGAGCCTACTCTGTGCTTTTGAACCATTATGCTACATTAGCTCACTTTTCCAATTTAAGGCTTATGAAAGAAGGTAGAAAAATGCAAGTTAAAACTTGAATGTCAGATCTTTACTAAATATATATGGTTCAATATAAGTGTTCGGTGACTGATTTAGAAGAGAGCCAGAGAGGAATTTAAAAGTACATTTTTATCTTGTAATGAGGACATATCAGCATATGTTTCTTTCAGAAAGAAGGGAAGCTTCATACAAACAAATGAAGTTGTGGATAAAATTTAAAATCTTTGTAATTTAATTCTGCAAGTGATCCAACCTCCACCCTATTTTCACCTTCTACTTCCTTTGTATGTTTGCCCTGCAATTCTTTCCCAACAAGTAAAAAGTCTCCTCAGTTGTATTCTAAGATGCATAAGTGCCTCAGAGAGCTTGGACTGTGCTCTCTAAGGTGTGTTTTCAGTATTTTTTTTTTTCCACAATGGACAGTTTGGCTAATCACAGCATTTGTTTTTATGCAAGTCATCTTCAGTAAGTGCTGAGTTTTATTCACTCATTCTCCTCACTACACTTCTAAAAAAAAAATATGTGTTCAGTCTTTCAAGGTATAATATACTGCAGTCTTTTAAAAACAGTGCCTTAGTTAACTTCAGAGTTGCAATTAATTTTGATATTTTACAAGAAATTATTCAATAATATTCATGTAATAATTTAGGATTGCTCCCTCAGTGTTGGGACATTTCTGCATATATCACTTAGAGTGACAAACAAAAATACCATTTTGGGCTGGTTGGGGTTGAGGAGATAGATTTATCAACAACAGCAGTCTGGCGAATCATTAAAAAAAAAAAATAGCCCTGATTTGTAATATTTTCCAATTTTCTTGGTGTATAAATTTCTACTGAAATTGATTTCAGGCTTCCAACTGGAAACCACTGAAGGTGTAGTTGAGGAGAGATGAGCATGACGGACTGTCACAACCTGTTACAAGGTGGTATGAGTCAGCAAAGCACGGCATGTTCTAGAAATCACATCTCTAACCCAGGAAGTGATAGACAGAATAAGTGAATATAGAGGAGGCAAAGGAGACGGAAAAAGAAATATCAGCAATGACAAAGTAAACCAAGAGAGAGCAGTGAAACAAAAGTCAGAGGAAAAAGCATTTGGAGAGTTGTATTGTATCAGGAAAGCCTGACAATATGTGGAGGAGATAACGAACTGACAGGAGAGGATAGGAGTTTCATAGGGATAGGAAACCAGGTAAGTAAATAAAAACCCACACATTCCTCAGTTATTGAAAACAGGAACCCAGTTTGATCCATGATTATACCTGTTCTGTCAGAGCCTTGCTTTACACAGGGTAGGATCAAATCCGAGATCTTCAATGACAAATGAAGGGACATTCCATTTTTACTCAATATCCTTCATTCTGAGTTCTCTTTAAGGAGAATGCTGATGACTTTCAGAGAAAAAGGGCCTTGCTAGATTCTTGTAATTCATTGAAGTTACTTATTTCTAAATAGTACAAAACAGAATAAGTTATAGTATAAAACAGAAAATCCTTTCCTTCATGTTAGAAAAAAATAAAGTCAAGACAGCAGAAGAGCTCATTTATTTGTTACTATCTTTTTATGGGGAATGTAAAACAAAGCAAACCCCCACTTATTTGAATGAAGGAGAAAAACTGATTGTCTTTAATACAAATGATATATGTGGATATATGTGCATGTTTCTATTTATTATGTTATATTAAACAATTTATATAACATTTTTTATAAGTCATTGAGTATCTATGAACAATTTAAAATACGTCCCATTAAACACACACACACTCTCATTTACAAGCACATATAATTTTTTGGTTATTAAATCAGACACTGTGATAAACTTTATAATCATTACTTCTTACTATAAGCCTATGAAATTGGATCTCCTATTATCTCATTTAACACTAAGAATATGAGTAGCATTTTTTTTTATTATATTGAGTTAATATTATTAGGGCACATGTGTCTATGTTCTGTAACTTCTTTCACTTGCAAGCATAGCAATTTGATGGTCTAGTTCTTTATTGAACAAGCATAGCAGTTTAAACAAAGTCTCGGAGCTTTTCAGAGGCAGAGCCAAAACATGGACTTAAGTTTATTGGATACTGATTTCTACAGTTAAGCATCATACTATGAAATAGTCATTCCTTCATTCTACAAACATTTATTGAAGGCTCAGTAGATAAAAGGCACCATACCAGATGCTGAAAAGCAAATTCCAAGGGGGGACAGAGTCTTCTTCCTTCATCAGTGTCAAAAACCTGACAAGGAAAATAAACATGGTAACAAGGAATACAATACAGTATGAAACATGATCTGATCATAGAAGCATTTC